>NC_061845.1:5398547-5406047 GCF_019202785.1 Penaeus chinensis
AGCACATTTCCCCGCAGGGCACGACCTCATTCTGTAGCTACAAGCAACTTTTCTTACTTAGAGGGGGGCATTGTAAGAGAGAGACAGCATGACACCCTAGATACAAGGAAAATCGAGAGAAAAGAAGAACCAAAGAAACTGGCTTCCACTCATACTAGCTGCAGTCCTCGTCTCAAGAGAGGAGGACATATAAAAAACTTTATTGCAGGATTGAACACACTAACAGTGAGTCCCGTGATGCCACGTGCCAATACACAACAAAAGAAAAGGGAACTGCGTGAGACCATCAGTGTAATGAGAGAGGACCTCAGGTTAGTAAATCTTAGACCAGGAAGTCCGAGACTCCCAAGTCCTGTCTCTGGTACGCCGCCCTACGACTCTATAGAGACCATGGACTGGCCAGAAAACACCTCCAGCAGGCCAAGCGCACCAACAGGCGAATCCTCAGATCAAAGCTATTCTCGAAAGAGTATGCCAGACGAACAAAAGGATTTGAAAGGTACACTCCCAAGGGAAGCACCGCCAAGCCCATCACCTTCACTCTCCTCAAAACTAGGTAGCCTTAGGAGGGCCTTTAAAAAAATTCCACAGGAACCAGAGTACAGCGCCCCTCCTTTGTATGTCACAAAGTCGCCCACCTTCACATTACAGATGCCAGAGCAAGTCAGAACAGAGCCTCGTGCAATACCTGAGAAATATCAGCATCCGGAAATTTTCAAAATGGAATCTCCTGCAACAGTTGAGACAGCTGCACCAATCATCGTCACAGCTACTAGTCCCATTAACATAAAAAGACCGATGAGACCAGAGGATATCTTTTCCCCCAAATCCTCCCCCATCCAAACCCAGATGCACTTACATGACCTCCGAATGCAACAAATTCAGAAGTCCCTGAAGGAAGGCGAAACTGCTCCGCCAAAGGAGGAAGAGGTGAAGCCTGCAGATGAAGGTGAGACAATACCAGATGAACCTCTAGCACCTCCTCAAAGTATATCAATTGAATGCAAGGGAACTAATTGCTGCACTGTGGATACTTTTCCACAGAACATACATGAAGTGGTAGCTACTGGTGATAAAATAATAGATGAAGAGAGCACAATGTCTCCTGAAGAATTCATGTGTATAACCTCAGTCTCTATGTCATCATCACTAACGGAAGCTGACATGGAGGTGTCAGAACTGTTTTCACATGACGAGTCCTTCTGTCCGATAAAAGAATCTAAAAGTGACATAATTGACATCAAAGGTGCAAAATGCATTGAACAAAATGATGAAGAGGAGGCTGCTGTCACTGAAAAAGAGAATGAACCCACTAATGACGATGAAATGCTTCCTGAATCAGACAAAACAAATGAACTGGAATATGATGCTAATGATGAAAAAGATGAATCCAAAGACGAAATTCCTGAGGAATATGTATCTGAGGAAAAAGATGAAACTACACCAGAATTACCGAAACAGACATCATCTCAGGTTGATGAACAATGCACCCCTTCAGTATTCAAGATGGTGGAACACTTTGCTCAGCGAATTCAGGCAGAACAGCAGCTGATTGACCGACCAGTAAGCCCAAAGACTGAAAATGTACTGAGAAGATCGAGATGGAGTCAGATATATGATGATCCTGTCTGCGAGAGTAAAGATACGTCAGCCATAATAGAAGACGACGACAAAAGGGTCGTTCAAGACTGCCAGAGTAGCGAACAGCAATATCATGAGACTTCAGAAGCACCAAATGACCTTGCGAGTGTAGAAAGGAAAATAGCCGAGATTCAGACAGAGGGGATTACTATGAAAACTAGTGACACGAATCTAGAAGATGCTCAGACAGAGGATGGATCCTCTGCACAGGATACCAAAAGTAAGGATGAAAAAAGCGTGGAGATAGAGATCGAAGTCCCTCCTGTAAAGCCCTTTCCAATGGAGACTTACACACCAAAGCGCTCTTCAAGCCTGCGCACAACACCCGTGAGGGAAATTTCAACCACTCCTGTAAATAAGATGGTGGAACAATTCGCCATGAGAATAAAAGCACAGTCCCTTCCCGCTTCTCCGCGCTCGCCTCGGCCCCTTTCCATAGGTACTCTCATTCAACAGGACTTCCTGCGCCTATATTCAACATCTCCTACCATGGATGATAAACCTGAAGACGAAGGGAATGAACAAACGTCTCGACCTAATAATGAACGTTTTGAGGAAACTATGTTTGAGTTATCAGACGATGAAGAACAAAAGAAGCCTAAAGTCGATGTTGATGCTAATAAAAGTAGTTCTGTAAAGGCGGAGCCTGTGAAAAAGGTAGGTGATACTGATGTTGTTGTGAAGATGAGAAGCCAGAAATCTAGATCAAGAAAAGAAACAAAAAGAAATAGAGACTCAAAAAATAATGAACTGCGTCATGAATTCCTTCAAAAGATTCGGGGTCTCACGGAGAGTCCGATTCCACAGGAAAGAATGAAATACGATGCAATCAAAGCCACACTGGCTGAGGGGAAGAAAGACCTGAATGATGATGACAAGGCATTTTCTGAGGAGCTGGCCAGTGTGAAGGCTTTGGCGAGTTCTCCGAAACTGGATGACATGACAGTGGTAAACTATAGGGTTGAAGTTGACACCTTGCCCGCCATGGACGAAGTTGCAGTTCCTCCAGTCGCGACAAGTGATGGCCCTAGTGCCATTGCTGTCGTGGCTGACAAGGAGTGCACTGGGACAGACGGAGATGCGCAGGAATTATGCTCGACAGATTATGGTAAAGGCTGCGAGGACACCATACAGCTGACTGGAAGAAATACTCCTCCGCCATTACCCGGCGGCTCGAGATTGCCAAAGGAGGGGAGGGGAACAAGCAGTGCGATCTCCCCTAACAATTCACTAAAAAAAAAGTCGGTTAAAAAAAAAGTTATTGAGACAGACGTGTCGGCCCAAAGAGCAAATTTCCTAAAATCTAGCATGGGCGGCAGATTAGACAGACTATCCTTTCGAAATTTCGTGAAGTCAGGCATCAACAGTGAAAACACCGCACCAGAAAAACCTGCGAGTCCTGTGAAGAGTAGCAGTTATCCGGTAGTGGAACACACATCCAGCACTGAAGTGTCAGCAGACGAATACAAAGCCAATCCAGGCTCTGTCGAGGAGGCAGTAGAAGCAATATCTTTCTTGACGCCTGAGGATAAGCTGCCGAGAGAAAAGCTAATCCGGAAATTTACTCTTTACGACGACGACACTCCGGATACAGGGGACGAAGGAATTACATCCCAAGCGCCGAAACAAAAGGTCTTTGTCAGGAGAAAAAGACTACAGAGTGTACGTTCGGGCTCTGATATTGGAAATAAAGAATCCTCAAAAACAACCGGCGGATCCTCGGTGGCAGAAAAAATCTCCAACTTAGAAAAGAAGCACGAGGAATTAACAAGAGAAACAGTTGAAAACAGACTCGAAAAGAAAACAATCACAGGCTGGGCTGAAGCGAGGCAGTCACCACAGCATGACATGAAACACATTGACGAAGCTAAGAGAAGCCGGCAGTTAGAAGAGGATCAGGAAACGAAGTCGGAAACCTCCGAGACCTCTGTCGATAGTGCCAGAGACATAAGACGATTCATGTGGGGAAGTTTGAAAAGGAAGAAAAAACATTCACCTTCAAAAACCAAAAAAGAGGAAGTTAAAACAAATGAAAATCAGTTGTTCACTGCAGAAGACCCTTCAAATAAAGCTTTACAAGATAAAAACAGCAAGGTTTCGGCGTACAAATTTTTTTTTGACAGAAAAAAGAATAAAAGTGAAGAGGAGACCTACCCAACTGTTGTGAGTGTCGAAAGCCCAGGCTGCGAGACTCCGCCCTCTGACCCCGATCCCTCCAGCAAGGGGGACACGACGCCGACCATTATTGCCATGGTCCCAAAACACAAAACCAAAGAACCTGTTCAGGAAGAAGTATCCGCCTACGAAGAATTTGTACTAAGTAGAAATAAGACTCCACCTCCAGAGACTCCTCCAAAACCCTTGAGAAAATCTTCTCCTTACAGAGAAGAAACTTTTCCTACAGCGAGGTCTCCTAGAACGCGAACTAAACTTGTCACTGACAGAAAAGAAACCAGTGAAACTCTTCCACCACATATAGAAGAGATCGCGTCCTACACGAGCGTAGAGTCATTAGAGGATATATTGTCCAGCGCCACCGATACCTTATCGCCGAATGCCAACTTCTTCGAGAATAGCGGAGAGGAATACTTCGAGTGCGCGGAGGAGAGCTCGTCGTTACAGGACGAGACAGAGGTCTTCCTGAACGACACGTACTCATCCACCGACGAAGTCTCGCACGTGACTCTAGACGGGGTCGAGGTGCGGCCCAGGGCGGGTGTGCTCAAGACCAGCCGGGATCGAAGTCGCGAGTCCCGCCGAAGCCTACGCGTCTCCTGGGGTGACTTGCCAGAGAGGATGGACTCCCCCGTGGTCTGGGAGAAGAACAACCAGCAGGATGAAGATGTTGCTTTCCAGCGTGAAGATGCTGATCAAATGGAGGACAAGACTTATAGAGTCACGCAACTTTAGGCTACGTAGCTGTTAGTTGTCCCATTTTCCTCAAAACCGCGAACAATATTGTATGTAAGAGGGTAAGTGGGAGGACTAACAGAGCTTCCACCCATCACTCCTCCGGTAGTATTAAGGAATTCACCCGCATTTCTGTGTTAAGTGCATTATGCTTCGCAATATTTGATATAGCAGACAAGGCGATATCACGAAACTATTTCAGCTTTGATTGGCTTTCGAAATGCAGTTTGTTTAGAATGAAGTGAGCGATTTGAGGAATTTGGTATATATGTATGCATATAAAGAAGGAATTCAAATAACTAGATATACCAAATCCATTCACATCCTAGCTTCAACGAAAAAAACAAGGAAAAAAAAATACAGAAAACAAGAACTTTCGGAAATAAACAAATCGGAATAAAAAAATCTAAGGAATCATATTGGCAGATTAATTATTTAGAAAATCAGTGTAATTCCTTTTAGTGTTTTATCTTCTTGTATGTTATGCTTGTTATAAATCTGCTTTGTCAAATCGCAGTGAAATCTGTGAAATATTCATAAGACATCTAAAGAATGATCTGTTGAGAGGCGTCAACCAACATATCGCTTTCACAGCTCACTTGAGTTTCTTTTCAATTTATATTTCCCTTTTCATTGTGCTTTTGTCCCTTTTTCTTTGGCGTCACAATTTCAAATGCAGTTATTGATAACCGTAAGTCAGTGCTTAAATAAACAAGAAACAATTAGTGAGTTAAAAAAAAAAAAAAAAAAAAAAAAAAAATGGCCGTTGGCTGATGCTTCCTGACAAATTACTGTTTAACGAATAGTCTCAGGTACACGTTCACACTAGCATTCATATTTCTTCCTGTTGCTTTATTAGGTTTATGCCTGTGAGTTGCTTCGAAAAATACATATATAAATTCTGTGATAAAATTAATTCAAGCGATCAACACTAGAGTCACATATATTTTTTTCTCATTTCAAAGAGATGCGTTAAACAGAAAGGTTTCGATGTATTTCCAAATGTTATAATTATAGGATCTGATCGTAATATCGCCTCCCACCTTAAAGGAATTTACGTCATGAATAGTGGGTGGATTTGATTTTCGATAGTATTTACTATAATGATAATTGTTATTATTATTACTACTATTATTATTGTGATCATTATTGTTTTCACTTCTTTTTTAAGGATCATGGCGAAGATCGCGACGTCTAAATCACGATAAAATAACAATTATGAAAAAGAAAACAAAAAATAAATTGTGGCCGAATTAGGTTCTACTTCGATTTTTCTTTTCCTGAAGAAAAGTGCATTTTGCCCCTCCCCCCCCCCCCCCCAAAAAAAAAGCAATACCTTTCGTATCTAAATTCGAGGAAACAATTCAAATGCATCGATTCTTGGATACATTGGTATCATATCCATGCACATTCTTTTTTCTTTGCTAGCCAACACTGCTTGTGTACCATTAGAATAGATTGCATAGCTTGTTATATATGTGCTGAATCTATGTGTTATATATTCAATAAATGAGTTTATTTGATTCTCTATGACTTTCAGTATACCCAAAGCTCTCACAGCTTATAAAAGGAACTCACAAAGGGCGCTGAAAATTGGTTTGTGAAGAAAAAAAAAATATTGATAACATATATCTTTCCTATTTATTCTGTCATAATTTAGCTCCTGATACTTACCTACCTTTCATCCACTACATTATGCATATTACATTGTGCTTATTTTCTGAATTCCTTAGTATAGTCTCGCTTAGCTTACATTTCCTTTTGAGGCTCTCAACTCTACTCAACTGGTTTTATATTTTATGTTCGTATACCGCCGAAGTTAAAAAGTTATCGCCAAAATAAGTTTCATTATGTTATGTGGATGTTTCTTAAATCATCAGCAAATCTTTAGTAAAACACACACACACACACACACACACACACACACACACACACACACACACACACACACACACACACACACACACACACACACACACACACACACACACACACACACACACTTATTTTGCAACCCTGCTATTTTATTCTTGAGCATATACTTTATCAATAAAAGCTTTCCAGATTTAAAAGAAGAAAAAAAGAAAATGCTCAAAACGTTCCAAGCTTCTCTTCTTACACTTCTCAAGATCAAAATGTGTGAAATAGTCTTCTTAACATTTTTCAGAAAATCATAAAAAAAAATTACAATTTTCTGAGCTTTTAAAGTTCATTTGTTCCCTACTCTCATGTTAGGTTAGCTGTGATAGTTTAAGATTTGGCAGGAAAGCGGTTCATTTGATAGTCACTTGACATTCGAAATGACCCTAATCGAGCACTCCTGTAAGTTGCCAGTATGACCTTCATAGATGTAAATAGATTGCATTTTTAGAAGCACATATCAGAAAGCATAATTGCCTCAAGCCTCATACTATTTAATTGTCTACTATTAATTATTAAGCTTAGCAGAAAAATAACGCTCACGAGAAAAATGTGAAGGGATGGACGGAGAAGACAAACTTTTAATGGCATTTTAACTGCCAATTTTAAAACATCGGGGAGAGGCGCCAAAACGTTCCAGGTTGCCAGACTTATTGGTTAGTTTTAATGTTTAAAACTAAAACTCAATGTTTAAAACTATTGCTCTCCTAACCTTATATCGAGCGAAGTTAATACACGCGAGTGGAAATTTGTGATGAAGGGCGATACATTATTATACTATTACGTTTTAGAAAAATCAGTTTCTACTTACATCGTTTATTAAAGTCTACGGTAGCACTGGAGTGGTTTTGAAATATGGAATAACACTGCTAATCAATCATCTAACCTGCCACTTAAGTGTAAACTAATACACCAAATAAAAACAAATATACCTAGCATTTGGATAACATAACCAAAGGGTACGGATACCCCTGGTTAAAAACTGGAAATAAGAAGGTACCCGATGAAAGTAATCAGAAGTGATAGGAT
>NC_061845.1:5411047-5416047 GCF_019202785.1 Penaeus chinensis
ATATTGCTACTGAAAAAGGACATAATTGGTGTCCATTAAGCAGTTACAAGACCATCACCTAAGTCTTAGGACACTGATGTACCTTATGTTTCTAGTAAGAATTCCTAAAGATCAACTGAAAAATTATAAATACCAAGTTAGTGACGGAAGAGACCCTACTTCTTGTGTTTTATAATCTACCCTTTGTCTGTTGATTCCTAGTATAGGCATAAGTTCTCCACATTCCCTATGGGTTACCAACTTAGAGAAAATACAGATGATTAGGCATGCCAAATATTAATTAATCAGATGGGTTAATGCTGAGGCAGCATTAGCACATCCACCCATCCTTGTTAGCTGCATGGGTCCCTCCCTGTGAGCTGCCAGATGGGAACCCTGTCCAACTCAACTTTCTAGGCTGCCCCACTCCCTCCTATAGCCAGTATTGTTCTGACAGAGATAACTTGATGAACAGGATTATCCTCAAGGATTAAAGTTATGAGTTGGCAATCTCATATTGTGCTACTAACAAGTCTTCCCCCTGTCTTATCAAGAAAATATTGGTTCGACATACGGTAGCCTCCGGGCTAGTACAGTGGTAACGTGTCGGCCTTTCATCCGAGGGGTCGGTGGTTCGCACCCCGCCCAGGCGCGAGAAGTTGCAATTGTCGTCTGGAGGTTACTGCTGTGGCTGGGCACCACGGCGGGTAAGGAGTAAGCTCAGCCGAGTCACCAGCTGACACACGTTAGGGAGTCGGCATTGATCGACACAGGCCGGGCTCCCCTCATGGGCATAGCCCGGGCGAGCCTCAGCTTCCCATATCTGACTTATCCTTAGACATACAGTCAGTAGATCTTCCACCTGTATTCCTATGATCCAATGCAACAGTCACCTACACAAAACTTCAAGGCATATGATAGCATCCATATACTGTACATCAAAATTGAAAATAATAGGGCCTTGAAGATGTATAACTTGATACCCCTACACAATTACTGGTATCTCCATATACTCTTCTCAAGAATTCATGACTCCTGCTGCAAAACCAGTCTGTTGGTTACACCAACTGAATATACAAAACTCAGGATTACTTTCATAGCTTCACTAGAACCAAATATTAATTGAGCAGATTTACCTTAGGAGACCCCTAGTCCTGAACCTTGGTCTCTAAACCTAGCTGCTGACTATATCAAGAGCTGCTAGTAAGTCTCCGAAGAATCAATAGGATAAATGTTATGAATAAAGGTAAGGTCAATGACATTCATATAATCCAGTGAACCCCATGGTGCCTTTAGATGACCACTCTAACCAGTATCTACTCTGTGCAAGTGCTGAAGAGCAACCTTGCAGCAGTCCTGTATTCATAGGAAAGATGTTTAACATGCCTCTACCACGGCACTTTCCACTATCAGTACATAGGTTTGCTACTAGTCTTTGTCTGGATTCCTCAGAATCTCATGATCTCCCAGTGAATTTGTAATGTATGAGGTCAATTACCTTTTCACAACAGCGTTCTACAGTGACTCAGAATGGAAGAATGAGATCTGTGGATGTGCCAGAAGGGAATTTAGACTGCCCCAGTCCCTGTATGCATCAGTATGTCATCTCTGACACATCTTAAAAGGATGAGTTCAACCACCCAATAAGCTTTAGATTCATCACATGACTTCAGGATACTACAAATACCTTCTTAATCTCATAATGGGCAGCTTTCTATCATAAAAGTGAGTTTAGTGTAGCATACCTCTCTGCATCAGATTTACATACATCAGTAGCAGCTTACATGGCAATAAGATACAAGAAGCTAAATGAGTGCTTACCATGTCAATACCTTTATATATTCTTTAACTATACCCTGGAGGTGATGTCCATTGCCACAGCTTAACCAATAAAAGGTGAAACCATCTTCACTAATTCTGTTGTTGCCAATTCTTCTCAGCTTTGAGAAGGTGGCCATCTCCACCCTTGTTAGCCTATTCCACACAATTGCAATGGCAGTCAATCATCCTGATGAAAGGGCAGATATTTTGTGCCTCTACCCAGATGACCCATCAATAGTTAAAGCTTAGGCTTGCTCAAAAGAAAAAAAAAAAAAGAAAAAAAAAGTGTGGAGTAAGATTTATTACCCAATATTGCAAAAACTTTAACCTTAGCATTGTTTAACTGGGTTGCAGATATATAACAACTATAACAAAATGTGTTATTAAGATCTAACTGGTATATCTAATTGAAATATTACCATCACAATATCAAACATGGTATTACTACAGAATTATTTACAGTCCGTAAAAAAATGGCTACAAATCTGCTCTACCAATGCAAAATCACTGAGACAATAGCTGCTGGTAAAATAAAGCTACTAATGATATACAGTGCTTGAATCATTACCTATAAGTTAATTTTGAAAATTAATACTGGATTAAAGTGAATACCATAGATGCAATTACTGCTACTTCAGCTAATACTACTACTACAAGTAATAATGATAATGATTCTGAAAATCATGATGACATTATTTTTTTATAATAAATAATGACAATAATAACAATAACCACAATAATGATAACACTAAAAAGATGGAAAATAATAATAAGAAAAACAATAGCAATAACAACAATAACAACAATAATATTAATAATAATGATAATAATAATAACAGTAATAATAATATTAATCATAACAATACTGATAATAATGACAATAACAGTAATAATAATAATAATGATTAACAAAAAGGATAATAATGAAAAAATTATGATAATAATTGTGATATTTGTAATAATAATAATTGCAAGGATTTAAAATAACAGTAATAATAATAATTATAATTAATAATAATAATAATAATAATAATAATAATAATAATAATAATAATGATGATGATAATAACAATAATAATAATAGCAATAATAATAATCATTATTATTATTATTAATAATTATTATCAATAATAATAAGTATTATTGATAATAACTATTATCATCATTATCATCATCATTATCAAATTACAGTTATCATATATAAAATTCATAAATATAAAAATAACAATAATATTAATAAATAATAGTCATCATAATAATAACAATAATAAAAATAACGAGCAATAAAATAACATCAACAGCAATACCCATGTTAAGTTTACAGTTACAAAAACTTACCAACATACTAAGTTTTACTCTGTAATACATCCGAGTATTAGCAAAATACATGTGTTTTACAGTAGTGTATGCCATCTTACTTTCGTATACAGAAAAAAATGAAATTCTGTAACATATATTGGATTTTTGCTCTTCTTAACATCATGGCATATATAATATTTTCTTTGAATCCATTGTAGTTTCATCTAAGAAGTACCACTATTTGTCTGCACATGAACTTTTTGGTGAAATGGTTTGTGAAGAAATGTTCAAATGTGAATTTTGTACCGATTAAAACATAATTAAAACATAAATCCTCTTTTTACATGCTTAGTTAAGGTCATTGATAAATGTGTCATTCTAAAAAAGCAGGATTTAGCATAAAGCCAGTTTTGGAATAAATCACCGTTGAGACTAAATCTCTGTTTTCACTGCACACCTGAAATCATACAACCAAACCAGCATCTACATGAAATTTGGAAAAAATGCAAAGTCAATATTTCTAAATGATTCAATTAATTCTCAGTTGAAGAAAATAATTCATTAGAAATTAAATTTTTTATGCAGATACATGTTTCCTCAGTAAGGTAGATAATTGTTATGACTCATTTTCATAACAATTTGCTAATTTTACAGTTTCAATAAGCTTTAGCTGATGCCATACATTATCATAAATTACAATATTATACATATGTACACCTTTTAAGGATAATAAAACAGTAAATAGCACGAAATGGTTGAATATTGTACTTGTATGTACGGAGGACAACATGACTCGACAACACTGATGTACAACGGAGTCTATCTCAACCTTCCTTATTCTCTTAACTCACTTTTTAAGCCAAATGACCCACACTATGATGTATTTGTTCTTCATAACAGCCATTCTCCAGTCATCTTCACTGCTTGTAATTTCAAGGAAGCCGCAGCTATAATCATCAACTACTAATACCTGATGGCACTATTTGATAACCTTATTGCTGCTTTAGATCCCTTGTTACAGTTGGCAGTTTCAATGCATAACTCCTATCTCCTATGGTTCTCTGAGATGTTCATTATCAACACTAAGATGCCATAGTCTTTGAGACAACGAGAAGTTAATGCTAACTGTGAAGATCACGTGACATCATCAGGTAGAGTGGCAGGCTGGATAAAAAATGTCCAAAAAGACGAGAAAAAAAAAATTGTGTTGATCTATTAAAAACCTCCACTGCCAACTTCAAAAAACGGCAGATTAGGAAGCCATCCTTTGCCACTAATGCCACACTCAGGTAGTGTTTTACATAGTTATTCACTTCTTCTTTGGTTTCTCTTTATCCTCTGTTTGGTAATGGTCCTCGGCAAAACATACATCATAGTAACAGCCCATGACATGACATGTTTTTACTTGATCAGTCATGTGCCGGCTGATATTGTCCAGACTATTAAGCTTCAACCCTGTAAACTTTCATAAAATCCTGAAGAAAACTAGAGTAGTTCATGTGTCTTAGCTCAGCAACCAACCCTAACTCGACACTCAGGTCTAGGATGAGTCTCCATGAGCAGGAATGAGCTAAAGACTTTGGCCCCAATTCTTAAACATTACTCAGGTAAAGATTAGTAGTACACTGGTACATGCTTATGCTTAAGCTAAAACCACAGAAACTCAAAGTCTATATTTGGCAATGTAAATATTCTCCAACTTGACTTTGTTGTTTCTGTTACTAACACTCAAGTGACGTTTAAAAATTTAGGCCTTTGAACTTGGATAATAAGCGCATGGGGGGAAGAAGGCCGTGAACTTTTCTTTCTTTTTTAAAATTCACAAATCTCCTAACCATAAACACTTCAAACGTGCCAAAAAAATCGGAAAAAATCCTGCCTACCTTCCTTCGTTTACTGAT
>NC_061845.1:5431047-5433547 GCF_019202785.1 Penaeus chinensis
AAGAACATGTAACATCATACTGGAAGAAACATGTTAACCCAAAGATGCCAGGATGCCAAGAATACATGCCGAGTCCACTGTTATTTTGTTTGTTTCTTTGTTTGTTGATTAATTGTCTTTTTTGTATAGTTGGCTCTGTAAGTGCTTAATCACCATGAAGGCAATTGCTAGTCTTATCTCTCTCACCTGTTTACCCTCTTCTTTGAATTTTGGAAAGATTTATTTTTATCTTTTATTGATATTAATATCAATAGCATTATAATCATCATAATGTCAATAATAATAATGACAATAATAATGACAACAATAATAATAATAATAATAATAACAATAATAATAATAATAATAATAATAAAACAATATATAATAATAAAACAATAATAATAATAACAATAATAATAATAATAATAATAATAATAATAATAACTACAACACAAATATTAAATTAGAAAATACATCTTATCAAACACTCAAGAAAAGGGGAATAGGAGCTCACATTGGGCTGCTTATTGGCTCCTGTGTGGCTATGCACTTGTGGAGCCATCTAAGTGCAAATAAAATTCACAAAATATCACAGTTGACAGTACATATATCTGGTAGCAATGGGTTAAAACTGATGATTTTTGAGCCTGTATATTCTTTTGGAGGGAGAACGGTGATATATCCTATCACAGACAACAACTGTTCAGAACAAGTATAACTTCATATAACTCAACTACATAAAGAGTAAAAATTAAATGGTTTAGCAAAAGGAAATTTCACGAACTTGTTGTTCTTTTAGACTAGAAAATATAATCAGTAATATTTTTTTGCTTCTAGCAAAAAATTAGTACTGATTATATTTTTCTGTTTCTGTTTTTTAAAACGCACACGCACACACACACACACACTCACTCACTCACTCACTCACTCACTCACTCACTCACTCACTCACTCACTCACTCACTCACTCACACACTCACACACTCACACACTCACACACTCACACTCACACACTCACACTCACACTCACACTCACACTCACACTCACACTCACACTCACACTCACACTCACACTCACACTCACACTCACACACACACACACACACACACACACACACACACACACACACACACACACACTGAAAAAAAAAATGCAAAAAAGAAAAAATAAATAAAATAAAAAGAGGTAGACAGAGCTCTAAGTAGATGTTTACCGGTGAATGTAATATATATGTGCTTATATGTGCTTTATTCATTATGAGAAATGCTGTACCCCAAGCCTGTTATTTTTTATCACTTCAAGGTTTCCAGTCTAAATTCTAATTACGCAAAATATTCTTGCAGTTATGATACACAACACCCTTTTTTTCTTTCCAGATTACTTAAAATATACTAAACTTTTTCAAAGGAGACACACATAACAATAAACTTGTAGAATCTCTCATGCAATGACTGACTTGAATTACTATCTTGAAATCTTTTCAAGTTGATAAAAAAAAAAATCATAAGCAGAAAACAAAGATAAAAAAAATAAGGATAACTTTCATAGGGAATAGTGAAGATCTTGTTTGTAAATTACTTGTATTACACAAACAATCTTTGTAATTCTATCTTAAAATTCTCACTGCAATTCTTAGCATGTGAGTAATCTCTCATTGAAGCAGGTCATAAGTGTCCTTTTGCTTGGCCACATGATCAATGCAGTCACTAGTGGCATGGTGTGTACACAAACTGAGGTTGTTTGTATAGCACTACTAAATTTGCTGAATCACTATTTGCTGTCCTTTAACTATTCTTTTTTTTTTTGAACACTTAAAGAGATCAAAGGAAATAATAATTTTTAAAGTCACACAGTATGAAAAAAAGTCACAGTAATAGACTGCCATTTGATTGGAGTGTCCTAATTTGAATGCAGTCCTAAGTTGAGTATTATAAATGGCAATGAACCTAATTCACAAGTTAAGAGTCAAATCATGACAGTTACTTGGCCATGTTCTTGACAAGAGTATATATTGCTGCCTGGAATGATTCACGTCTAGTCATATCATGCCAGAAACCAATGAATATGTGGGATTGCATATAACATATCATCAGATGCAGGTTCACACATATTAAGTTAGCCAAACACAGAACTATCAATAAGTAGTTAGTCTGGCTCAAGTTCAAAAGTTGAGAACTTAGTATGTTACTCAAAATAATTCATGGAAATTTCTGTCTTATATCCTGACCATAGTAATATAGGCAATGAGAGTAAAACACTGGTCTGAGTTCCTAGCCAAGTAAAGCTAAGAACTAAAGCACAAAGCACAGCTTGCTTATACTGCTTCCATGGCCAAACACCTACCTCACTATTTACACTCTGAAAATCTACAGATCATGAATGAAGCACATGGAGATTCTGATGACTGCTCCCTTTTTCTAAATTCCAAGCCAAAGACAGGTTAGCAGTGATGTGATTTCCTGGGAGAAAATTCATAAATTGGGTACATATAATACAAATACTTAAGGTGGTAGGAAA
>NC_061845.1:5443547-5451047 GCF_019202785.1 Penaeus chinensis
AAAATATCTTCATATGAAGTATACATGAGCAAGCCTAACCACAACTGCTAGATAAAATGTACTCATTGCTGGACTGAAATGTGAAAGCAGACCAGTTTCACAAAACAGAATAGGGCAATGGTTTACTATGTAAAAAATGTACTAGTAAAAGCTTTTAAATCAATGGCTATTCATAATATAAGACAAAGATTATCATTTGACAGATAAATTTACATTCAAAAGTAACACAATCTAAAACCATATTTGTATCATATGCATATCAAATACTGCAGCTATCACTTATTAGAACTGCTTATACCATGGATGCATTTGTTAGATCAAAGTATATAAAAAATCCATATATATTTATTCATAGAAAGATTATAGAGGTAACAAATAAAGCCATACTTGTCAATATGTCTCTCTTTAAAAGGAATGCCCTTATAGTTTTGACAAATGCAAACGAAATAAAAAAAAAATTCCTCTCCCCCAATACCAGTTATTGGAAATGATAGATCACCAATTAAACTGTTAGGGCTTCCCTAAGGCTCAATTGCATCCTCTAATTAAATAATCGAACAAGGCAGGCAAAGAAACAAGCAAAGCTTTAATGCTATGCTACAGACTGAATGTATTAATGCATATTATCAAAAAAAGTTTAAAGCATTAACTTAGCTTTCAAGATCAAATTTTGTCAAAGCTGCATAATTTATTGATGATACTCCTGGCCATAAACAGCATGGAAAAGGTAACATTTCTGAAGAATATAGCCATCCCAATTCCAAAGACTAGTTTGCTTCAGCAACAATTCAGCAAGAGGATTTATCAAGTAAAAATAAATGAATAAAAAAGAAAAAAAAGGAAAGAAAAAATAAAGCTTGTTACTTGGGCACTAAGTGACCTACCTCTGGCACAGAGTGGTACACAGCCAGCAGTTGTTCTGTACTTTTGGGAGTTCGTGGAGATGAGTCTGAAGTGCCCGTGGTGGTAGTGGCCTCTGAGGTTAGGGAATAATTGGGTCTCATATAAAGATAATGATGGACACGGCCCTCACGAAGGTCCCCAGAACTTGATGCTGTAGAAGCCTGAGATGGGCGCCTGGAGCCTCCTGTTAAATGAAGGGTCATATCCAGATTAGAAAGTGTCAGGAGGGGCTGCACAAATGGAAAATGAGATTAAAAAAAAAAAAAGTAAATAAATAAATGATAATAATCTGCAGCTGAGGCCAACCTGAAGATGTACCAGATGTCCTGAATCTGTGGGAAATCAATGTGTTAATTTGATCACTAGCAGGTGAAGGGTAAACCTAAAATGACTATAGACTTGAAACATGGCTATGCACCATTATCTATTTCTATGAGGTCTACTTCTCATAAGTAGACACTGTATGACAAAGGTATTCTAATCTACATAAATCTTACTTCATATGTTCAGAAAAAAAGAAAAAGCTGAATGTCTAGTAAAGTAAAAGGAGATACACATCATAAAAACTCTAAAAATTTTAGTCAGTATCTGATCTCTAAAAGCTTTTTATATAATACACTTGATGATTGCCCTTAAAAGCCTTGTATAAGTTCATAACAAGAAAAAAAGAAAAAAGAAAGAAAAAAAAGAAAAAAAGATAGAAACAAAAATCTAATCTACTTTATGCCTTGTTGCAATATCATTAGAATTATTTCATCGTGACTATGACTAAAGCCAAACAATAACCAAAAAATCAAGCAATATAATTTTCTACACCATCTACTTAGTCACAAAGTGCAAAGGGGTTCTGGGACCAACTAGGGGTAACTGTAGGTTGTAAGGAAGACAGAGGAAGTTGGTTTTAACCTGAGTTAGCTAGAGGTCTGCAATAGACAATCCAATCCATTCAACAACTGATCACTGCAAATCTTTTGTTTCTAGCCTTAGATACAAAACCCAAGTAGTGTATCTTGCACATTACATAGCCAATACCTGTATAAAAATGACAGTAATTAGCAAAAGAGCCCAAAAACAGAAAGAAAAATCAGACCAAACTGTTTTGACATTTTGGTCTGCTAACATTTCCAGTGATATTGGTAATGGAGTGGACATCCACTGGCTTTAAGTGAAAGGAATAGGTAGCAGGTCAATGGGGTATCTAGTGCAGACCTCTAGAATGTACGGAGGCAGGATCCCTAATGCACACGTAGTATCCAATCGGTTCTCCACGGCCCTCCCCTGCGACCAGACGGAGCGATGCTTGTGAAGACCTCCTGGTGCCTGTGGGAGAATATTGTGAGGTCAGGGAAAAAACAAACAAACAAACAAACAAACAAACAAATAAACAAACAAAGTGAAATGAATATGAAGAAAGAAATTGATGAAATAATAAGTGTACAGAAAACAATTAATAATTACAAAGTAAAAAATTCTATAGATCTAAAATAGCTGGAGGAGTGTAAAAGGTGAGCGAAGGTGGGGAGGAGGGAGGAGGGAGCAGGGGGGAAGGAGAAGGATGGAAGGAAGGAAGGAAGGAAGGAAGGAAGGAAGGAAGGGAGGAGAGAGAGAGGGAAGGAGGGAGGGAAGGAGGGAGGGAGGGAGGGAGGGAGGGAGGGAGGGAGGGAGGGAGGGAGGGAGGGAGGGAGGGAGGAGGGAGGAGGGAGGGAGGGAGAGAGAGAGAGAGAGAGAGAGAGAGAGAGAAAGAGAGAGAGAGAGAGAGAGAGAGAGAGAGAGAGAGAGAGAGCGAGAGCGAGAGAGAGAGAGAGAAAGAAAGAGCGAGAGAGAGAGAGAAAGAAAGAAAGAGAGAGAGAGAAAGAAAGAGAGAGAGAGAAAGAAAGAAAGAGAGAGAGAGAGAGAGAGAGAGAGAGAGAGAGAGAGAGAGAGAGAGAGAGAGAGAGAGAGAGAGAGAGAGAGAGAGAGAGAGAGAGAGAGAGAGAAAGAGAGAGTAACCAAGAGAAGCAGAAAAGCTTAATCATCAAAACACAAGACTGTGAGAATCTGTAAATAACATTAAAAATTCAAATGGGCAACAAAGAAAGATTAACAAACACATACACAAAAGATAGGTAAACAAGAATGATAAAAGTAATAAAACAGATAAGAAACAATGCAGAAATGCCATTCAAAACAAATAGAAAAAGCTTTACAAAAAAGTGAAATTAATAAGAGAATATAATCCCAAAATAAGATAACAAAGAAAAATATAAATAACAAAAAAGATAAGAGGAAAAAATAGGTACTGAACACTGACCTCTTTGTTTCAACAGCAACAAAGATCTGTTATCATTATCTACATTTAAATGAACATCTATTCAGTACATATGATATCTACCATTATGTGGGGAATCTATTTGCATCTATTCATTATGGTACATATGAAATCTACCATTATGTGAATTTATATTTACAGTCACTGATAATAGGGTATATCAAACATATATTCTAGTAAGCTAAAGGACAGTATTGATTTCCATTCTTCTTTTATTTTTTCCTATGGACATATGATTACTGAACCTATCTCTAATAATTATAGTTATTCACAGAACTATTAAAATTTAATCTAGAATTACCTTTTCATGATTAGCACAAAAAATAATTACCTCAGATATGTAGCACTCAGAAGTATTTGAATTAAATGCATGCCCATTTCAGTAAACCATATAAAGTAACCTTGGATAGGCCTAAATACAAAAAATAGATATATAATGAATGGAAAAAGTATATGATTGAATTTCAGACATGCTTCCTTTACCTGAGCTTTGGGTTATTGTATTATTAGGAAATTATAAATCATGACCTCCATAATCATGGAATAGACATAAGAGAGAAAGAGAGAGAGAAGAGAGAGAGAGAGAAAAAACAGCAGCTTCAACCTTACAATTATGCAAGATCTCAGATATCACATAGCACTCTGATAAATGACGAGAGAAAACAAGTAGAAGAAATACAGGAAATAAAAATCAACAACAGATAAAAGATGGAAAGTAATGGGAAAAAAAGAGGGGTGGAAAACTGTTCACTAACCTGGACGATGGGGATGGAGGGAGCTGTAGGAAGGTCTTCGGGATGAGGATGCGGATTTGGTAGAGCGCAGGGAATGGTGTCTATCCCTGGCCGGGCTACTGCTGGTGGAGGCATTGGCGGCCAGGGCAAAGGCTGCGTATGTTTCTGGTGGAGAAAGTTTGCTCTGTCTACAACATATTCTTGTAACCACACTGGCTTCACTACTTTGGTCTATCATCCATTAAAAAGATGATGGAAAAAAATCTGCATAATTTACCAAGTAGTACCAACTGCTCAAAAAGTTAAAATTGGTTAGTTAAAATAGGTAAAGATGATATGGCTAAAATAAGTTGATGTACTATTGTCAAAACTAACAATAAAAATTACACAATGAAGAACTGAAAATCAAAACTTCAAAAATGACTTCTAAAAGAAGTTTATGACAGTTACACATGACATAAAAGATGTGTAAGTGAAGACAAATTGCCCCAAAATATGAAGCAAAGTTTCAATCCAACCACTTCACACACTTCACAGTCACTTTCTGTTCAGCAGTTATTTCCTTTTTGTTTTCATTTCTTATAATGTATATAAATCTATTGATCTTCCAGTTTTCTATGTTCTAACCCAGCCATGTCTAGGTCTATGAGATACAAAGTAATGTTATTGTCTATGCTGTAATCTAATGTAAATAAGCTACAGTTGAAGTAGTGTTAATAACAAGACAAGAAATGTATAACAATTCAATCTATCTGGAGGTGAGAAGGAAATTATAAAATACTAACGTGCCCTCTTATATTCTAATAAATCTTACTAATTTAGCTTAATTGTCACTCCAAGCACTGATATTATTTACACAGGGGTGCTACTTATAGGTCGCTTTTATACTATTTATATTTATGTATATATGTGGATCTAAATATGGTGCTACAGCAACGATACAGGTGTTTCAGTATTACTAAACTTGCTGCTATACCTACTTCTCCTTTTTCCTCTCTGAACTCTTATGCTAGAATTTTTCTGTAGTACAGACTACCTATTGGTGACTATACGTCTAATAAATCATTTTGTTAATGCATTCAGTTTTTACTCTAGCATACCGAAAAACAATGGGAATCTAAATCTTATGGAAAATCTATAAGTCAAAAGGAAATATGTAAGACCATACGACGAGGGACTAATAGTGAAAACGTTAAGGAGATCGAAAATCCGCAAATTATCGAAAATATGAAAATCTAAGAAGACCAAAAATAGCCTTCTGGTGTCAAAATACATTTGGGAGAGCATGGCACAATGCAGCATCAGCAGCAGCAGCAGCAGACGCATGCGGGCGGGAGGGCACGTGTACCGCGAGAGTTCTGCTGCAGGGAGGGTGTAGATCGGACCCCTCTGGCAGGTGACCCTTGGACCACCCCATGAGATGCCCCTGGGTTCTCAGGGATCACCCTCAGAGGTTGGAGGGAGGGCCGCTGTTGGGGGGAACCACCGTGGGGGCCCAGGGTGGAGGCACGACGCTGGGGGTAACTCTGACGTCGGGCGTACACTTTGTGACCATGTGCATTAGCACACGCACGACGCTCACCTTCACGGCTTAGCTGACCTGAGACCCAACTTTACTTGTTGTGGCACACAACCTTCGACTCGTTATTCTACAGTGAGGGTGCAGATTATCTGAAGGTGACCTCAAAGTTGTATCAATCTATTATGCCAGGAAAGGTTTACATTGCTTTGGATATTTAGTACAGTTATGCATAATTCAATTCAACTATTTCAAAAAAAGGGGCAAAAAATCTCATCACAAGAATGTAAGAGGTCCATCTAATGTTTCTACATACCATGTAAAAGTACTTCCAGTCCTGTGTAAGATTTTGTGTTAAATATACACATGATGAGCGTGAAAAAACGTTTTAGTCTACAATCTGTATCAAAAGATACAACAGAGAAAACAACTGGTGACTCAGAGCCCGGCTACTGCTCTCCTACATCTTCCCTAAAGAGTCTACCAAGTCCATGGTATCCAAAAAATGTATAATAAACCAACTCTACCTTCTGCAATAAAAAAGCTATGGATGTTCTACATAAGTAATAGAGGTACAGTTTTTCATAACAGCTCACCAAGTATCCTATCGAAAGCAATATAAATTCATAATGTGTCAAGTATGTGTCCCAATATCAAACATCAAAGTGTTCCCTTCTGTTATGTATTTATTTCCAGTGATGTCAATAAATATGCAATCTGCCTTGTATATCACACAGTAAAATTGCTTCACCAGGGTTCCTGAAGGAGCAGTTGCTGGGGACACAACGGCACTCACCAGAGACCGTGAGGGGTGGGTTAATACGGGCGTCTGCATAACGACGAGGGCGAACAAAGCGGGCACGGGCGAAGATCTTGAGCACAAGACAGATGAGGGCAGACAACACGGACATGCCTAGACCCAGACCCAGTAGTGTGGGGACGTCTGCCTTCAGGGCTTCTAAGCCTGCCGGAGGGCACCAAGACAGTCAAAGGCGAGACAGCAACTATTGGAACAATACAGAAACTACTATATACATGGGAGGGTGTGAGACACACTACAACTAGGAGAAGTTTGGAGATCTGAAAAAAGGCTGAATGGGTATAAGAAAAAAAAAGAAGTAAAGGTGGGGCTACAAATAATCCGGAAATACATCTAGAGACACTAAAGATAATGAAGGTACATAATGTAGGAATGGAAAGAATTAATAACACACTAAAATAAATTCTCACTACATTATTAAGTGAACACTTACACTAACTCTACTGGAGGTATACATAAGGCTGTCCAGTTAGCCCATCAACACACAATACAGTAAGTATTGGAGAAATGGTATGCTTTCTGGGGATTTTGGTAGCACCATATTGGCCATCCAGTCAGAGCAAAATGGAATACCTTCACTCTTGCAACCTCAAAATCTGTAATTCTTAAGAATTATAATTCTTTTGTTTCTAAATTATGAATATGATTATCATTTCCTTTAGCTGGGAATAAAGAAAACACTGGAAAGGAAAGATTTTTAATATATAACTACAGAATTCCGACTAATATCTTATCATCTGCTAAAGTATTTTGCAGGACCTTTATCAGTCATTACAAATGTTTTACTTTACTTTTTACTGTTCTTCTTTCCTTTTTTCTCTCTCTTTTGCTTACAAACATACAGACAGATAAACAGACTGACAGACATACAGACGCAAAGACACACACACACACAGGCACAGGGACTCACACTTACACACATACCCACACCCGCATCCACGCTAATATCCATGACCACATACACACATTCCTCTCTGAATTTAAATGTAAATTTCTTAAGCACTATTCAAATAATGTGATCCTGAATTATCTTAGTGTTGTTCGGTAGCGATATCATATCTTAGTTTCTATACACCAATGTATACATTTACAAACAGAATCTATGTGCACAAGCATAATTCTTTAATGATATATAGGCAAATTCTAATATCAACTAAATTCACAAATGCTTTCTAAAAATATGGCTCACGTAGATCTTCGACTAAATGCAGTTCTG
>NC_061845.1:5463547-5478547 GCF_019202785.1 Penaeus chinensis
CATAAAGAAACTAACTCCCCACTGCAACACACAACAAACATGGATTCACTTCACCTACGATAATCATCTCATATTTGGGCCTCATCCTCTGAACTCCTTTTTTTTTTTTTTTTTTTTTTTTTACCACAGTTTCCCCCTAAGAGTATTTCCAAAAAATAAAATACGTATGTATAAACACGACTTTAGCCATGACACCTCCCATACTGTTGAGTCACCTGACCGTGACGTCATGCTGTACGGCCTGCTATATTTAGAAACGTAACCTATGACCTTACTTCCGGCTGGAGGAGAAAGAGAGCAGAGTGGGGGGTGTGAGTAAGCGGTAAAAGAGAGAGGGAGGGAGGGAGGGAGGAAGAGGGAGAGGGAAAGGTGGGAGAGGGGGAAAGGTGGGAGAGGGAATGAGTGGGAGAGGGAGAAGGTAAGAGAGAAAGAGGGAGGGAGGGAGGAAGGGAGGAAGGGAGAGAGAGAGGAAGAGAGAAAAAAGAGGGAGGGAGGGAGGGAGGGAGGGAGAGAGGGAGAGAGAGAGAAAAAAAGAGAGAGAGAGAGAGAAAGAGAAAGAGAGAAAGAGAAAGAGAAAGAGAAAGAGAAAGAGAAAGAGAGAGAGAGAGAGAGAGAGAGAGAGAGAGAGAGAGAGAGAGAGAGAGAGAGAGAGAGAGAGAGAGAGAGAGAGAATGATAAATTAAGAGAGGGAGGGAAAGAGAAAGAAAAAGATATATAAATATATAGACAGACAAACAGACAGATAGATAGGTAGAGAGAAGGACAAACAGGTTGAGCGGGAGAGGACGAAATAAGAAGAATGAAAGAGAGAATGAATGAGTGACTGCAATGAATGAATGAATGAATTATTGGGTAGATACTTAAACAAACAAACAAAAGCAGCTTATACTGTAAAGGTGCAGAGATATAAATTCCAAACAGCACCTTACAGCCGGTACAACCCACTCCACATTACCTAACCACCAGCCAACAAGCAAGGTAATTAACAGGATAACAAAAACACTTCACACAATAAGGTAAAGAAAAAAGGGAAACGAAGTGGAAGAGAAAATTAGGTGGGCCAGTTTCGCCGTCTCCTCCCTCCCTCCCTCCCTCCCTCCCTCCCTCCCTCCCTCCCTCCCTCCCTCCCTCCCTCCCTCCCTCCCTCCCTCCCTCCCTCCCTCCCTCCCTTCCTCCCTGCCTCCTCCCCTTCGAAAATGGGAGGGAGGTAGGGGTAAGGGAGAAGAGGGGAAGGGGAGGGTGAGGGAAGGAGTAAAGGGTAAGGGAGAAGGGGGGGGGGGTGAAGCAAGGAGCAGAGAAAGAAGGGGGAAGAATGGGGGGAGGGAATAGGAAGTAAGAGAGAAGAGAAGGAAGGGGAGGGGGACAGAGTAAGTGGCGAGAGGGAAGGGGAGGGAGAGTGGAGGGAGTAGAAGACGAGAAGAAAGGAAGGAGTAGGAGACAAAGGAAACATGGAGGGATGAAGAGAGGGAGTTTAAGGTAAGAGAAAAGGGGAAGGAGAGGGAATAAGCAGTAAGAAAGAGAGGGAAGAAAGTGGGGAAGGAACAAATGATAAGGGGGAAATGAGAAGGGGGAAGGTAATAAGTGTCAAAGAAGAAGGAGAAGAAGGGGGTATGGAAGAGGGTAAGATAATGGGGACGAGAGGAGTGGACGAAAGGGGGAAAGGGTTGGGGGGTGGGGGGGGGCAGGGCACTCAAGTATGTCCTCTTTAGGCACTCGTCTGTGCTCTCGATGCCATGGGGTTGGCGCTCCCTAGCTGTTGCTTCGTGATGTTAAGGTCACGGGTCTTTGCTGGACTTGGGGGGGGGGGGTGATTAAAAGAATAATAAGGAGAATAACAACTGAAGAAGCGGTAGAAAGAGAGCGAATACGTAATACACACATATATCCACACGCATATGTCCATAGATACACAGATAGAACGAACCGCTGCGCACACACACACACACACACACACACACACACACACACACACACACACACACACACACACACACACACACTCACACACACACACACACACGGGAAGAAAGTAGAAGGAGAGAGAAAGAGTGATGGAAACAGATGCAAAAGAGGGAAATGAGTGGGAATGAGAGGAAGAGAGAGAGAGAGAGAGATCGACAGATAGATAGATAAATAAAAAGAACGAGAAAAAGGGGAACTAAAAAAAAAGAAAAGTTGATGATAGCAGGATAAGTAAGGAAAGGGAGAATGCTTATGCATACAATTAACGAGTTCATAGACACGTACATAAACACATATATAAATGAAGAGATAAATAATATATACATGCATGTATATGGACATTATATACATACATACATACATATACACATGTATATGTATACATATATGTATTTGTATATATAAATATACATATATATATGTATGTATGTTTATGTGTATGTATGTGTTTATGTACATATATAGGTATATATATATGTGTATGTATGTATGTATGTATGTATGTATGTATGTATGTATGTATGTATGTATGTATGTATGTATGTATATATGTATATGTATGTATTTATGTATATATATGTGTATGTGTGTGTATATGTGTATGTGTGTATGTGTGTGTATGTGTGTGTATGTGTGTGTATGTGTATGTGTGTGTGTGTGTGTGTGTGTGTGTGTGTGTGTGTGTGTGTGTGTGTGTGTGTATGTGTGTATGTGTGTATGTGTGTATGTGTGTATGTGTGTATGTGTGTATGTGTGTATGTGTGTGTATGTATGTGTGTGTGTGTATGTGTGTGTGTGTGTGTGTATGTATGTGTGTGTGTGTGTGTGTGTGTGTGTGTGTGTGTGTGTGTGTGTGTGTGTGTGTGTGTGTGTGTACGTATTTATATATATTTACACATAAATACATACATACATACATACATACATGCATACACACACACACACACACACACACACACACACACACACACACACACACACACACACGCACACACGCACACGCACACACACATATATATATATATATATTTATTCATATATATACATATATACATATTCATATGTATATTCATATATATATACATATATATATATGAATATATATCTACGTGTGTGTATATATGTATATACATACATATATATATATATGTATATATATATACGTGTGTGTATATATGTATATACATACATATATATATGTATATATATACATACATATATATGTATATATATACATATATATATATATATATATATATATATATATATATATATATCACATAATATACAGGAAAAGTTCAAAAGGAGAAACGCAGAGCAGCCAGCCGAGGCGGGCGTGGCAAGATATCTGGATCGGCGATACAAGAAGCGAGCAGAGAAGAAAAAAGAAGCCAGGCGAGGAGGGCGCGCCGAAAGGGAGATATGAGGCACCGATAAAAAGGGAAGGAAGAAACGAGGCGAGTGTTAAGGAGGGTCGTTTTCCTGTCGCTCCTCCGACGTGGACGAGTTGCAAGTGCCGCTGTGGACGACGAACTCGTGCGCTCTGCCCGGGTCGCCTTCGCTTTTTTTTCTCCTCTCTCTCTTTCTGTCTCTCTGTCTCTCTGTGTCTGTCTCTCTGTCTCTCTGTGTCTGTCTCTCTGTGTCTGTGTCTCTGTCTCTCTGTGTCTGTGTCTCTGTCTCTCTGTGTCTGTGTCTCTGTCTCTCTGTGTCTGTGTCTCTGTCTCTCTGTGTCTGTCTCCCTGTCTCTCTGTGTCTGTCTCCCGTCTCTCTGTGTCTGTCTCTCTGTCTCTCGTGTCTGTCTCCCTGCTCTTGTGCTGTCTCCCTGTTTCTGTTTTGGCTTTTCCCCTGTCTCTCTCTGTCTCTCTGTCTCTCTGTTTCTCCTCTCTTCTCCTCTCTCTCTCTCTCTCTCTCCTCTCTCCTCTCTCTTTTCTTTTCCCCTCTCGCTCTCTCTCCCCTTTCCCTCTCTCCCCCCTCGCTCTCTCTCCCCTCCCCCCCTTCCCCCTCTCGCTCTCTCTCCCCCTCTCGCTCTTCTCCCCCTCTCGCTCTCTTCCCCCTCTCGCTCTCCTCTCCCCCTTCCCCGCTCCTCTCCCCCTCTGCTCCTCTCTTCCCCCTTTTTTCTCTCTCTCCCCCCCCCGCTCTCTCTCCCCCCCTTTGTCCTCTCCCCCTCTCGCCCCTCCCCCCTCTCGCTCCCCCCCCCCTCTCTTCCCCTCTCGCCTCCTCTCCCCTCCTCTCTCTCCCCCCTCGCCCCCTCTTCTCCCCCTCTCGCTCTCGCTCTTCTCCCCCTCCGCTCTCGCCCCTCCTCCCCCTCCCCCTCTCGCTCTCTCTCCCCCTCTCCCCCTCCTCTCCCTTTCGCTCTCTCTCCCCCTCCCGCTCTCTCTCCCCCTCTCGCTCTCTCTCCCCCTCTCGCTCTCTCTCCCCCTCTCGCTCTCTCTCCCCTCTCGCTCTCTCTCCCCTCTCGCACTCTCTCCCCCTCTCGCTCTCGCTCTCTCTCCCCCTCTCGCTCTTGCTCTCTCTCCCCCTCTCGCTCTCGCTCTCCCTCTCCCTCTCCTTCTCCCTCTCTCTCTCTTCCTCCTTTTCTTCTTCTGGGGGAGTCGCGTGGGTTTCGAGTTTATCCCACATTCACCTACAATTTGACGTATCATTTTCTCTCTTGCTGCCTGCTTGCGTTATGACTCCGGCGGCGGTGGAATCGGGTAATGCCATCGCTTTCGTCGAAGTTTGTTTGTCCCGACTCGACTGTTCGATATTACCGTGTGTGTTCACGTCTATTTCCGTCTCGGGGTATTGTGAAAAATGCGGACGAATGACGCCTTTATTCCTACGAGCTGCACGGAATTCTATAATCAATTATTAGATTTACATATCTTAGTATCAAAATGTGTCATTTTACATCCCTCAGCGAGGAATGTAATAATTCACTTCGACAGACTGCAATTGGAAAATACCTTTTTGCGTTGTTATATACGATTTTCCTCACTGTTGCCGTCTTACGCTCGCTTATATCTAACGATTCCCAGATTAAGGAAAAGAAAGAAAGAAAGAAAAATTCTTGCTAAATGCCCTTCTCTTGACCTTTAAGAAAATCGTAAAAGGTCAGCCAGAATGACCGTTTGAAGGCCTAATGTGATTGGCACAGCCTTCAGCCGTCGCGTGACTCCGTGACTGATGACTATTAAGCCAGCCTCACACTTCACCTTCTCCACACCCGCCTCTTCAACCTCGCCCTTGCAACAAAGTGATACATCCTCGCCTTTTAACCTCACATTTGCAACTTAGTGCTACATTCTCAAACTTCAACTTCACCCTTGCAACAAAGTGATGCATCCTCGCCTCTTCAACCTCGCCCTTGCAACTTAGTGCTACATTCTCACCCTTCAACTTCACCCTTGCAACAAAGTGATACATCCTCGCCTTTCAATCTCACCCTTGCAACATAGTATTACATCTTCCCTCTCCAATTTCACCCTTGCAACATAGTGCTACCTCCTCGCTCTTCAACCTCACCCTTGCAACATAGTGCTACCTCCTCGCTCTTCAACCTCACCCTTGCAACATAGTGCTACCTCCTCGCTCTTCAACCTCACCCTTGCAACATAGTCCTACCTCCTCGCTCTTCAACCTCACCCTTGCAACATAGTGCTACCTCTTCGCTCTTCAACCTCACCCTTGCAACATACTGCTTTACTCAGCGCTTGTATCTTACCAAACCTGTTCTGCCTTCATTTGTCTAGGTTCAAAAGTCTGTAAAACAAGCATTTCTTTGTCTTTTCTTGCGGTGTTCCCTGCTTCTGATCTGTGAGGTCTGTTTATTCCATTCTTTTGGTACAAAAAAGTCCGAATGTTTATCTAATTAGACAAAAAAAAAAAAAAGGTTTTTGCATACCGCATACGTATACGGGCGGTACAAGGAAATAAGGTAAATAAAGGAATAAAAATATATAAATATAAAAAAAAAAAAATATATATATATATATATATATATATATACATATATGAACCAGTAATAGGCACTCAGAAAAAAATCCCGCAATATTGAAAATGCACACTCGACATTTTTTTTCTCTCTCTATCTGAGAATCTCCCCCCCCCCCCTTCCCAAAAAAAGGGAACCCAACTTCTCCCCTTTCTTTGACTGGGAGGGGGGGGGGGATTTTTTCTGTGCAACCACACCCTTTCTAAAGCACCGAAATGATCATCTTTCGCCATGGACTCATGCCCCGCCCCTCTCCTGACACCGCCCCCGCCCCCCCTCCTTACCCTCCCTCCCTCCCTCCCTCCCTCCCTCCCTACCTCGGACCCGCACCCACCTGTCTGCCGAACCATCTGCCAGACTGGGTACAGCAGGTGGGAATCTAGTTCGATTTTATTTATTTATTTATTTTTTTTTTTGTTAAGTTTCTTTCTTTTTCCCTTTGTTTCTTCTTTTTTATTTGCACAATCGAAAGGCAACACCATATCTTCTGTTTTGGGCCACACTATACAAACATCCCCCCCCCCCCCTCCCTTTTCCCTCTTCTCATCATAGCCATCATAGCACCTTTAAGAGAGCTACACCCTTGCATTCGACTCCCCCCCCTACTCCTCCCCCCCCCCCCTGCTCCTTCAGCGAGGCCCAAAATCTTATATTCTGGATACGCGAATTTTTTTTTTTTTTTTTTTTTTTTTTTCTTTTTGTACGAGTATAAGGCGCTATTGTATCACATCCGGGGACTCGTAGTATCTTGTAAGTGACGGTTATGTCGCTGTGATAAGGGTTATATAATGCTCAGTGACGCGAATGGGAATAATTAAGTTGGGGTGCGTGCATGTGTGTGCGTGTGCGTGTGTACATACACACCCACACACGCACATATAAATACATATATACATGTATACATTTTACATACATACATACATAAATATACATATATACATATATGCACATACATATACATATAGACACACACATACACACAAACAAACATATATATGTTTATCTGTGTGTGTGTGTGTATGTATATGTATGTGTGTGTATATATATATATATATATATATATATATATATATATATATGTGTGTGTGTGTGTGTGTGTGTGTGTGTGTGTGTGTGTGTGTGTGTGTGTGTATACATATACATATACATATACATATACATATACATATACACATACACATACACACACACTCACACATATACATATATATATATATATATATATATATATATATATATATATATATATATATGTGTGTGTATATAGAGTGAGAGAGAGAGAGAGAGAGAGAGGGAGAGAGGGAGAGAGGGAGAGAGAGAGAGAGAGAGAGAGAGAGAGAGAGAGGAGGGGGAGGGGGGGAGGAGAGGGAGAGGGAGAGGGAAAGAGAGAGAGAGAGAGGAGAGAGGAAGAGAGGAAGAGAGGAAGAGAGGAAGAGAGGAAGAGAGGGAGAGAGGGAGAGAGGGAGAGAGGGAGAGAGATGGATATACATATATACATATTTATATGAACACATACACACACACACACACACACACACACACACACACACACACACACACACACACACACACACACACACACACAATCACACTTACACACACAAAAAAAAACAAAACACAATCACACTTACACACACACACAAAAAAAAAACCCCACATACATACATACATACATACACACACACACACACACACACACACACATATATATATATATATTTATATATAATTAAAAACCAGGCAACATAGACACCGCGGAGCAAAATGACAGAGGAACACACCGCACGCGCCCTCTTCCCATGCCCTTTCACCTGCCTTTTCTGATAACACGAGGCAACGGCACTGCCCTCCCACACGCAAGCTATTTACAGCATGTTCAAGTCATGGAGACAATCAGCAGGTCAACGCTATTTCCATCCACCTTCCGTTCCTGATGGAGGATTGGCATAACGTTCTGTTTTCAACGGACACGGTCTTTTGTTATCAATGTGTATAGCTTTAACGTTAGCTGAATGTGATTATTAGAATTAGAAAATTGTTGACTGGACACAGTGTGTTGGAATATATTTAATTATGAATGTCGTAACATAACATCTAACATTATATCATCATAAAACTGATGAGTAGAATTAAACGTTCTATCAATTTCAATCACCAATGGATTTACTTATATCAAGAATATCAGTTAGTGATTGCCTCGTTACTGTCACCCCCAATACATATACAGATAAATATAATGATTTATTACCAGAGAACTGTTATTGTTAGTAAGATCTGATTATGAAGACACCAGACAAACAAACAAACAAACAAACACACAAGGCATGATAAAACCGATACCCAGACGCTCCTCTGCGCCGCCACCCACTGAGGGAAGAGTCAGTCCCCTTCCATTCCGGACCGAAATTTCTGACGCCTTGTCCCTGAAGCAACCGTTGGCGCCTTATCGGACACGCAAATGCCTTTCTGATTATTTTTCACTTGTCTAAAGGCCTCCATACACGTACCGGTCCGTCCTTAGGGTCATAAACGAAAGTGCATATGCAAATACTGGGTCTATGTACCGTTGTATATCGGTAGATGGCAAAAAGAAATTACATTGGCTTATACATCCTTTCTAAAAGGTTGATCCTCCAGCCATTCCTCAAAGCCGTACATGTGTCTGTCACCCCCCCCCCCTCCCCCCTCCCCGATACGAATCTTGGCATGTGCAACACTCCCAGAGACTTTGCTGTCCACCGCAAGGCCTCTAAAAGTCGGAATAGCGCGTAAATGGAACCCATAAGACACGGAATTGCTTTCTTTACTCTCAATTTTGCTTCTTATTCGTCCACATTTTTTTATGTTTGATTCCATCCAGTAGAAGCGGAAGTGAGAAAATTAGAGAGCTGAGTGAGTGAGAGGGTGAGTATGTGTGTGTGTGTGTGTGTGTGTGTGTGTGTGTGTGTGTGTGTGTGTGTGTGTGTGTGTGTGCGTGTGCGTGTGCGTGTGCGTGTGCGTGTGCGTGTGCGTGTGCGTGTGCGTGTGCGTGTGCGTGTACGTGTGCGTGTGTGTGTTGAGTGAGTGAATGAACGAATAAACAAGCATGTGAATGAATGAACGAGACAGCGAACGAACACACGAATGAACGAGTGCCGTGAGACTACACACACACATTCAAATACATATTCCCTCACGTCTAGTCATTTTCCCCGTTATTATCTTTCTCCCTCAGCTTTTGTTTTCTTCGCTGGGATCGGGAGTTCCTCTCGCCTTGCCATTAACACTTTGAAGGTTACCCTTTCAACTTCCCGCCAAAAACGCGAGAGTTGGCGCCTCCCTCAGGATGGAACAAAGGTCCAGACCCTTCCGTTAACCTCGCATTGTGCTATGCTCTTCGCCGGAACAATTAAAATGTAAGAAGTGATGAAGTTCAAGGAAAAAAGAAAAAAGAAATGATAAACGCATCTCGTATCTTCGCAAATGCCTATACGGATCTCGAGACGGAAGAAAGGGAGAATGATTGAATAAACAGCAAGTCCACAGAGACATAATCACAGAGGGCGTCGCGGCGGCATTTCGCAGGAGAGGCCTGGATCATCCCAACCTTCATTCAGCGGGGTTGGTGGATGGGGGGGGGGGGGGGGGGGGGGAGGCGACGGCATAAATTATACTGGGGCAGGGGGCGGGGGGAGAGGTTATATAACTTTGCTTGCCCCCCCCCCCCCCAACCTCCACCGTATCTGTAACTTTTTTTTTCTTTTCCTTTTTTTTTTTGTCTTGTATTTTCTTGTGAGCCTTCTTTGTCCCCCTTCTGTAGCACATTTTTGGCAACTTATTTTCTTTTATTTATTTATTTTTTTTGCCTCGTTATCTTTGTTAGCAGTCCTTATTTACTGTCTTACTCCATTTTCTCTTTTTTTTTTCTTCTTTTTTTGTAACTATTCTCTGGTTCCTTATCTTCTTGTAACCGTTTCCATTTTTTTCCTTGTGAATATTCTTTGATTTTCCTGCAACCTTGTTCTGTTTTCTTTTTCTCATGATCCTTTATTACTTCCCTTTTTTCTTTGCGCTTCTCTTTTCTTGCAACTCTTCTTTGTTGTCTTTATATCTGTAACTCCTTTATTTTGTCTTCTTGTCCTTCTCTGCTCCCATATTTCTTGTAACTTTCTATGTTGCAGATTTTTTCCCTCTGTCTTCTGGTTACTCAATTTTTTGCCTTCATTTGTTGCGGTGCTTTTTAGATTCTTCTCCTTCTCCTCCTTTTTCTTCTTCTTCTTTTTTTCCTTCTTTTTCTTCTACTTCTTTCTTTTTTTTTTTTTCCTTTTTTTTTGCTGTACCTTTTCATTCTCTACATTTCTATTGACTTTAACTTGTCATTTCCCTGTCCACACAAGATTTTATAATATTTTTTTTTCAATCCTTTTTTTTTTTTTTTTTTTTTTTGGGGGGGGGGTATTGCATTTATCATCATGCATTCTATTCCCATTTAAAAAATCCGTCCTGAGCCTCTCGCCGGGCCACTCACACGCGCCTCTCCTCGTGTGTTGCGCACATATGCCTCATCCTGCAGCCGCGTGCGGGCTCGCATGCGACCGGAATCTATAATGCAATCGGTGATTAAGTTGATTTTATCGTAAATCATTCCACGATGGCCTGACCCCGGAGAGCGGCAATATCCTTCACGCCTCGACATTATGCAGTCACGTTATATAACAGGCGACTTGATTATGAAACGTGCCCGGCTTAATAGCGGCGGAAGTGAACTTGGGGGGGCGGGGGTGGGGGGCGATATCAAATATGCCAGGTCAGAGGCTACGCTTTCGAAAACCTAGGTCAATCCCCTCTCCCCTTCCTCAAAAAAAAAAAAAAAAAAAAAAAAAAAAAAAAAAAAAAAAAAGGAAAAAAAAAAATAGAAGAACGTTAATCTCTATTGATCAACATGCATTGCTAATCCCGTCACGCCAGTTGTACATCGATCACTCGGTAACTTAATATGCAAATTGATTAAGACGTAAATGACGGCGGCAGTAAAATGTCCTCTTATTAACTCTTTCTCACGCGAGGGGAACGGGAGCCGCCCCTCTGCCGGTTCAGCGTTCTTTTTGTTTCTCTTTAGTAGCTTGTCTAGACGTCTTTGGGGGTGGGGGGAGGGAGGGGGGGCAAGGAGGAAAGTGGAAGGAGGAGGGGGGAGAGAGGAGGGGGGAGGGAGGAGGGAGAGGGGAGGGGAGAGGAGGAGGGGGGAACAGGGAGGAAAGTGGAAGGAGGAGGGGGGAGGGCGGGGGGAACAGGGAGGAGGGAGAGGGGAGGGGAGAGGAGGAGGGGGGAACAAGGAGGAAAGTAGAAGGAGGAGGAAGGAGAGAAGAGAGAGGAGGGTGTATGAAGGAGGGAGAGGGGAGGAGGGAGGAAGGAGGAACGAAGAGTCGAAAGGGATGAGGTTAATGATAATGAAGAGGAAGGAGGAAAGTGATGGTGATGATGATTGTAATAAGATTAAGGGTAATATACACACAACCACACCGGTGAGAATGATAATGGTGATGAGGGAGATGATAATAATCCTCTTCTCTCCATTTCCCTTTGACATTCGTATATATATATATATATATATTTTTTTTTTTTCATCTACTGTTATACCATTTTTCTCTCTATATCATCACGTTTCATAATAATGTTCTCCATCTTATGCGTTGTTCTTATTATCTCATCTTTCCCTTTTCTTCGGTTATTACCCGTTACCCTTCTATTCTTCTCTTCCTTCCCGTCTACATTTTTCTCTCTATTTTTTCATCCCCTTTCTCTCCCCACATTTTTATCACTTCTCTGCTTCTGTCCCCAAACCCCTCCCTCCTATACCCTCTCGCTCTAACCCCCCCTTCCCCCCACACCTCCACCCCCCCCAAAACAAAAAAAACAATAACAAATAAACAGACAAACAACAACAATTAAGAAATATATACGACCGGGTCTCCTAACATCTTCAAGAATATATTAGGGCCGCTACCAGTAAGAAAGAAGAAGAATTAGCATTGTTTCCACGCCGAGGACACGAATCGGTGCGCAATCATTGGCTTGAACTCGTTACAATGTTGATCCTCGAAACCGGTCACGCATATTCCTCGCTTGACCTGGAATAAGAGAGAGAGAGAAGAAAGAAAAAAAAGGGAGGAGAAAGAAAAAAAAAAGGGGGAAAAAAGAAAAAAGAAGGAGACGGGGGGAGAAAGAGGAGTAGAAAAAAAGAGAAAACAAAAAAGGAAAACAAAGAAGACAGGGGGAGAAAGAGGAGTAGATAAAAAAGAGAGTGAGAAAAAGAAGACTGACGCAATAAGGGGAATCCAAGAAGAGGAAATAAAAAAGAAAGCAGAGGGGGAAGGAGAGATAGAAAAGAACATAAGAAAGCAGGGTAATAAATGGAGAAGTAATAAAGAAAAAAGAAAAGAAAGAAAAAACAGCGGAGATAAAAGGAGAAAAAAGGAAAGCAGGGGAGAAAAAGAAGAAATAAAGAGAGGAAAACAGAAGGCAAGGGAAATGCAAAACTAAAGGTGAAAGAGCAAGATGAGGAAGAATAAATGAGGGATAAATAAAGCGAGAATAAAAGAGGACATAATGCAGTGAACCGATAGACGCATATATCAGGCCTATAAACGAAGATAGAAAGATAAAACGGGAATAGTGATGAAGATAATGGAGAAACAAAAACACAGAGATAAACGGAAGGAGAAATGGCAAAATGAAGATAATGGGGATTCCGTGAGATAAGACGATAAGGGAAACGGGCAGCACGAAATAGATGACAAAGGTGAATGTTGATTAGCGGCAATAACTGTGCTAACAAAAAGCAAAATAAGTAATAATAACCATTGAAACGTTGATAATGATGTTCATGAGGATGGAATAGTGATGGTGACGGTAGCGGTAATAATGATGATAATGATACAGAGATGGTGGTGATGATCATGATAACAATGATAATGCTGATGATAATGATGATAAGGATGACGATGAAGCTAAAGTTGACGAACGGAGAAGATAAGGCGACAGAGCGAAGGAACGCAGGCAGCATAGACCAACGGAACTTGTAATGTGCAGCTTTATTGTTGACCGCAGAGGCCTAAGCTTCCCCTGAGGATTAGATCTAATCAGCCGACTCTTCCCAAACCGGAAGATAAAAAAAAAAGGCTCTTTGTCATCAAGATAATTTCTTACGCGTTATCTTGGCTACTGGTAAACATGATGTTTATCAATGACAAAAGGAATGTTTATACTCCTCTTGTGGAGAAAGTCTCTCTTTCTTACTTTTTCTAGCTGCCTCTGTCTTTGTTTGTCTCCTCTCTCCCTCCCTCCCTCCCCCTCTCTCCCTCCCTTCCTCCCTCCCCCTCTTTCCCTCCCTCCCTCCCTCCCTCCCTCCCTCTCCCTCTCTCCCTCCCTCCCTCCCTCCCCCTCTCTCCCTCTCTCCCTCTCTCCCTCCCTCCCTCCCTCCCCCTCTCTCCCTCCCTCCCTCCCTCCCTCCCCCTCTCTCCCTCCCTCCCCCTCTCTCCCTCTTTCCCTCCTTCCCTCCCTCCCCCTCTCTCCCTCCCTCCCTCCCCCTCTCTCCCTCTTTCCCTCCTTCCCTCCCCCTCTCTCCCTCTCTCCCTCCCTCCCTCCCTCCCCCTCTCTCCCTCCCTCCCTCCATCCCCCTCCCTCCCTCCCTCCCCCTCTCTCCCTCTCTCCCTCCCTCCCTCCCTCCCCCTCTCTCCCTCTCTCCCTCCCTCCCCCTCTCTCCCTCTCTCCCTCCCTCCCTCCATCCCCCTCTCTCCCTCCCTCCCTCCATCCCCCTCTCTCCCTCCCTCCCCCTCTCTCCCTCCCTCCCTCCCTCCCCCTCTCTCCCTCCCTCCCTCCCTCCCCCTCTCTCCCTCCCTCCCTCCCTCCCTCCCTCCCTCCCTCCCTCCCCCTCTCTCCCTCTTCCCATGTAAGTGAATGCACCAGACACAGCAGCCCCCGCCGCCCGCCCCCATGCCAGAGGGCCACCGCCTTCCCCGGCCGCGACCCCCACGCCGCGCAGCCTCGGCCGTGGCTAGGGGAGCGGCGACGAAGGCCTTCGGGCGAAGTCGGAGATCAGAATCTTCCTGCGGGTGGATGGAAGGCGACGCGAACACGCCCACCGGAGCCCTCGCGTCACGCAGCCGCCCCCTTCTCCCCGCCCGGAGGTACTCACTCAGCCGAGGCCGCCCCTGCCAAAGTAGTGACTTCCGGAAAAAAAACGCTGACTGACTTTCCCCTCTGTTCCTCTTCCTACTTAGCGCTGGCCCTGCGTATTTCCTAATTACTTTTCTTCCCCCTCCTGTTCCATTTGATTTTCCCTTTCTTCTGCTTTCCCTTTCTGTCCATTACTTGTTCGTCGCTTTCTTCTCTTTGTTTATTTCTTGTTCTCTTCATTTTCTTCCTTGTTACACGCCCGTTCGCGTTTCTACATATTACTAACTAACAAGGCTTATAGGGATCTCGGTGAATGTTTATGTGAATGTTAAAATTCTGATTATGCCATTATGTGCTTTTCATTAGTTTTTTTTTTTTTCCTCTTTTCGTATGCCTTACCCTTCCCGTGAATAATGTAAAAATATAGTCCCGTTCTTTCTCTCTAACTTTCTCTCTGCATTAATTATTCATCGGCATTATGTGAGTAGATCTAAATATAATCTCTCTCATCCACCCTTTTCTTCCTCTCTCTCTCTCTCTCTGTTTCCCTCTCCTTCTCTTTCTCACTCCTCTCCCTCTCTCCTACCTCCTCTTTCTCTCTCCCCTCTCCCCTACCTCCTCTTTCTCTCCCCTCTCCCTCTCCCTCTCGCTCTCGCTCTCGCTCTCGCTCTCGCTCTCTCTCCCCCTCTATCTTTCCCCCTCTATCTTTCCCACTCTATCTTTCTCCCCTCTTCCCTCTCCCCTCTTCCCTCTCCCACTCATTCTCTCTATCCCTTATCCCTCTCCCTCTCTCCCCTTCCCCACTCTCTCTCTCGCTCTTCAAAACCCTTCCCCAAGTACTCCTCCCCTTCTCTCTCTCTCTCTCTCTTCCCAAGTACTCTGCAGACCGCCTGCAGGCCCAGACTCTCACA
>NC_061845.1:5506047-5541047 GCF_019202785.1 Penaeus chinensis
TCATAAAATCACTAGTAAAACATCAACAATAGCAACTCCACAACTATGATTTAAAACTAATAGTATTGTAAAAATCCTGTGCATGGGCCATGCATAAGACGAAAATTTGCCATGAAAATAGGTATATCGTTTTCCTTGATTATAAAACATAACATGAACGTATTACCCACTTGCAATTTAGTGTTATTCGAGCCTAACTTGTGTTAGGCCTAGAATCCAAGTGGATGCTATCAAAGTATAGTTAGAACGGACGGCCCGTGTTAAACTCTCATATATGGAAACTATATCCGCTATTTCGGGAAATGACTTCATAATTGCTTGTACGTTTATTCATTGCCATTTGGATATCAAACTAATGCTTAAGCTTCCACATTAAGATATATGTAATATATTAAAGCAATATACATGGTTGTAATAAAGAGGGCCATTTGAGCAGGCCACTATAAGGGCGAGTAACGTTTTAATACGGTATTAAAGGGACAAGCACCATTGTGGGACACCTTCACACACGGAATCAACGATAAAGCTTCTTACTTCAAAAGCAAGTATTGATAGTTAGAACAGTCATGATTTTTTTGAGAATCCCGGGAAATGCCAGAAATTCAAAATAAAACGTTTATATACTAATCACAAATATTTCAGGCCCTTGTTTATGGCGGGAACGGCGAAGATATCTGAGAAAGACGAACGGTTTTAAGTCAATCAATAGCTTTTATTCAACAATCAGCATAAAGTTACTGCCTTTGCCTTATACAACGATAACATAATTACAAAACGTGACGCCTCCTATGACATTCCGTATACAGAAAACTGCACCGATGCAATGAGGAGAAAAATAAAGCATTCACAGCATCTACAAAATGGAAGCAGAATAACGACTACAGCTTATGGAAACGCATTTGCATGGCATGGAAAGTACAAGACATCATTCCCAACAAAGGCAGTAAAGCCTGCAATGGCGCCTGCAGCAGTTTAAATGAGCTCTGACCTTTACACAGTCACACGTACCGCTCTCCCCACTGCCACCTTACTGAATAGGAATCCACCCATTGATGAGATATTTACATGATTAGCGGTCGAGTTTACATAATATTGACTGCCGAGACGCGTTACGGTTAAGGTTGCTTTATAGTCGAGTCCAGGGAAAACAGGGTTAAACAGTCGAGTTCAGTATTTACGTAAACTGCTCGCTTTATTTTAACACGTCGAGTGTCGGGAATTTTGTTAATATTGTAAATTATTATCAATGTTTACATCTTTCATCCCAGGCCATTATTTTTTTTCCCACGTCGCGACGTTTCTTTGGAAGAGTAACCTATTTTCGAAAAGAAAAACGGGATGGGGATAAAAAGTTCGGTTGCGTTTTCAATATATAATCCAATTGCTTCTTCAGTAATATCTAATTCGAACGTGTCTTATCAAAATAATATAAAAATAGTGGTTTCATCAAGCGAAGACTTACTTAGTCACACCAAATTAGTTCCTTCGTCCGAGAAACACAATTTGACCTAATTTTCTAGATAAACCGTAACATTTAGCGTGGGATAATTTTATCAAATGGGCGCTCTACACGCACGATTTACCTCCACGAACGTACCGGAACACTATTTAATGAAATCAATCAATCTCGGTACTCTATCGATATCTGTGAGTACGTTCATTGACGATAAGCATCTCTTCGTCTCTTGCACAGCCATAGTACCCGACGATTTTTGAGCTACACCTCTCCGAGATAGTTATTGGAAATATGCCTATTTTCGTGCTTCGACATAAAAGAGCATGTCCTGGAATTCGATAGCGCGTGGGGGATACTAATACAACACAGATTCAAGGGGTCAGGGAGGCCGCTAAAGAGACAGAAGCATCCCTTCACCTGGAGATGAGCCTCCATGATGCTGAGGCTGCGGGGTTGCCCATCTTACCTTTCAAGGGAGCGGCGACCACTGCGGGGACCCCCTCACTACTATCCTGGGTCCTGACGCATCCTGCCGTTAGTCCGAGGAGTAGAAGGAGGAAAGTCGGCATCCTATGTGCCTTAAAGCGGTCATCGGGATGAAGATACGGATCAAACAAGGTATCGACTCAAACTGCCTTCCGCCATGAGCCTGTCTCCCCGCCCCCCTCGACTGCTCAGCTGAGGGACTATTGATTACTTACTATTTCACGAATAATTCTCAGATTTTGCGTGCAGCTACAGTTTGCGCTTTAGAATAATTATAAAGGTAATAAGAGTGTTATAGAGGTCGATTATCTTTATTTGTAATAAAGGTGCAGGATTATCACCATGGTTTCTTCTCACACATGCGTGTGTCGGATCTCATATCTAGCCGTTAGACTTGCACAATAAATAAACTTCCACCACAAAAACTTAAAAAGATAAATGTAATAAGATATCATGTAAATATATCCCTTATCAGGAATACCATAAAACTTTAATAATTGCAACTGAAGCAAATCAAAGATGTTGTACCTTAGCATTGCGCAAGGTGATAGGTCCTTGTCACCGGGACAGTCAGATGTAAACAAAGAGTAGTCTTTCTTCCAACCTTTTCCTCTTTATGGTCGTAATTCATTCCAAGTGACAAGATGACAGATGTCAGCGGAGAGATTCTGGCTTCAGTTATAAAGTGTGTCAATTTTGCTGCTATAAAACACAAAGATCAGAGACGAAAAGATCCCGAAAAAACTCCTTACATAAATCATCCCATTGGTAAGAAACCGGAACGTTGTCCTGTAGAACGAAAACTAATTGAGTGATAACATTCACAATTTTTTTTGTCTCTTTAGTTTTCATCTTGTAATTCTTCAAGTGAATCAACAAAAATTATGCATATAATATCATTACAATATATGTTGTAATAAAGTGCGTTTGCTACCCGTTTTTGCTCAAAATTGTATATTGTAAAGTTTCATCTTTGCATTACTTTTTAAGCTTTACAAGTAGGCAAAATTATGATGAATAATATGGTAATTATTTCGAAAACTTACAAGGCAGACCAGGACGATACCAGTGCTAATGGCTGCTTCTCAGCCTTTTCCACTCATATGTTTAGGAATATTGATGCACAAATCCCCTCCATACTTCATAAAGTTGGCCTCTATAGTTGGGGAGGGCATGAAGGTTACCAGGGAGACTGGGGTGAAATTTAGAGGAAATATGATATGTATAACTATATACCTCTACCCCCTCGTTGTAATGGAGTGTATGACTGACATGTGGGGTGGTTAAGGCAAAACAGAGCCTTGGACAGTGATCAGCCCTGTACTCCATCCTGCCTTAAATTCTTGGAAGATTCTATGTAAGATTTTACAGACATGATGAATACCTGTGATTAAGGAGTGAATCAAGTAATGACACTGAAATTTAAGCTTTCTATATATTTTTTTTATGTCAATTATTATTAGACTTGGTATGAAATGCATTTGATAATGAATGTTAACTAGGCCAGGAACACAAGTAATGCAAGGATGATGATATGGTTATGCAATAGATATAGTTCCTAGTCTGTACCTCTCCCAACTTATCCTCCATGCTAACCCACTCAGTCTGGATGACGTCTAATTATGTCATGGTGAACCGGGCAGAAGTGGCTCAGTATGAAACGGGGAAAACTTTTTGTAAATGGAAATAGCTTTAGGTATTCTACATATTTGTGGTTTAGTATTCAAATAAAATCTTAATACTTTATACTTGTGCTCTAACAAAACTGGCAATACTTACAGCATGCATTATATAATCAGAAATATATTTTATGTCAGGGTTTGTGCTAAGAAGACAAAAGAGTAATATTACATACATAAGTTTTTGTTTCTTTTTAAGTATGGATATATCCACAAAATTCTGATTTATTTTCTCTGTAACAAACAGAAGTTTAAGTATTGAATCAGTAATAGATTTACTATCCAACTCTGATATTTTTCCAAGTCATAAATCAGCTCATTCCCTGGTATACCCGATAACTAGAGTAGATACCCTGACTTTCTTAGTTTCAACATAAATACCAATCACTTGCCTATAAAAGAATGAGCAATCTTTATTGTCCTTTCCCTCCCACACATTTTGATACATACCAGGCTACATATATGGCTGTAGACATTCTACTCAGACAAGCAACTTTGGAATATCACTTAACTGCTGTGTTTCAGCAAGTAATAATTACCAAATACATTCATTATATTACAGCTTCTTTGTCCATTTCTATCCCTAGCTTATTCAAAGCTTTTGTCCTAAAATTACTTTTCTGAAGTAGCTATTGTAATTTCATTTTGAATTAAAACAAGTAAAGTCTTCTGCCATTTGCCAAAAGTCAAGCTCAAAATCAATGTCAGTTTTGATTATTACAACAGAAATATTGGTATTCCTTAGTTATGTGTGAGAATTCAGTGTTGCTGATTGTGTATGTCAAACCTATTTTCACCATAAAATGGAATGGTAGGTCAATGAACTGGATTTTTCACAGTTACTTACTGTGCTTCATAAGCTGTAGGGCAGAAAGAGCTTTTAAATGATGTGGTGGCATCTCTGAACACATGAAATATCAGTATTTTTGTCATACTCCAGTTTTCATTTATAAAATGCTCTAAAGTTAGTATAATTTTTTTTATATAATCTGAGTGTGGTGAATTATTATTGGTAAATGCATAATTTGGGTTTATGTTGACGTTAATTTTTAATAATAAATATTTGATACATCATATAAAAATAACTAGTGTTGTTTGTAACATAGATTGAAACCAACCAAGTGTTGGGATTCACTGACAGTTTAGCCTTTACCAAAAATGGTTTATTGTCAAAATCCTATTTACAGTATCTATACTTGTGGATTTTGTATAGTCTATTCTGTTAGACATAAAACCTGTTAGATACAGCTGCTAATTAGATATAGCTACTAATTTATGAAAGAGGATTTTTAACATGAACTTTGGTAATGGTTTGTGGAAGAGGAAAGAAGAGGATCTCATATTTATTCAGTAATACTAGGGAGTATAACATAGTTCAGAGGTATGAACCCGTTCCTGACAGGTAAAATTTCTGGTTACTTTTTTTGCAGTCTGTCATCCTGGCCACCATGAGTTACATGACATGATTAGGTGACACTCAGTGTCTTGGATTTTTAACAATGACATAATTGGATGTCACCTGTCATGATTGGGTTAAGATCTTGTGAAGATTACTCCACTGTGTATCCCTCTTTTAATTAACTGTAGGACTCTCCAACAAAAAACAAAAAAAATTGTAGCATTATAAAATTGTTGAAAATCATTGATGAATAAAATGAACACAAGTGTTTTAGCTATAGATTCATAATTTGTAATTAGCTTTATTAATTGAAACTCTGTTGAATGCTGTTAATCATTTTAATAATAATAATGATCATGTAATTACAGTTCCACAAATTCTTTTAGGTGTGGCCTATTTATTAGTGGAAGGAGGTGTAAAAGATGTAGATGTCATACAAGCAGCATTACTCCATGACACAGTGGAGGATACAGATACAACAAATGAAGAACTTGTCCAAGAATTTGGTCCAGAAGTAGCTGGTATTGTGGCAGAAGTGAGTGCAGGACATATTCCAAGAAATGAACATGAATGCTTCACATGAAGTGTGTCTAACTTCATTTCATATTTGTTGTGTGTATTAGCTAACTGGGGTTTAAGTTCAAAGCCAAGCCTTGTTACTCAAATCATTGATTTATTAGCTTAGCCTCTGTTTGTACTTGTATAACTAAACTTCTCTTTTAAATGTGTTTCCTTCACTTGGTGTGAAAGTAATTTCTGTAAATTTGCCCTTTCATATAATTTTGAGTAACTTTTGACTTTGGTATGTTCAGTAATTCTTTCCCTCAGTGAGTGTATTACACGACTAAAGGATATTTATTAGTTTTTATTTATTTATTTATTTTTACAGGTAACAGATGACAAAAATCTTGATAAACAAGAAAGAAAGAGACTGCAGATAGTACATGCTGCTGTAGCTTCACCCAAAGCTAAACTAGTCAAACTTGCAGACAAGTTGTACAATTTACGTGACTTGGATCGTACAACTCCCTCAGGCTGGACCCAAGAGAGAGTGCAAGAGTACTTCCATTGGGCCTCACAAGTTGTTGCAGGCTGTAGAGGAAACAATTCTTTCCTTGAGGGTGAACTGGACAAGTTATTTATAAAGTGGAATGTCAATGTATAATTAGAAGTGGGGATTTAACATTTGTTTTTGAAATCCTTTGTACTTATATATTTTTTACATGTTGAGAAATGGATTGAATATTTACAAATTGCGTGATCATGTACAACATGAAGAGGCAGTAATGTGTTTAATACTGCTGAGTCTACATTATGATTGTTATTTACTGAGTTATTTACTGTTGTTCTCATCTGGTTCAGAAATAAAATATATGTTAATAGCCAAGTAATACAGTACAAAACCTTTTATTCTTCTCCATTGTTTACATGAAAAATAAAGATAATGTTTCAAGAATATTTTCTTTAACCCAACCACCAGATTTATGTTCTGTCCCCTGTAGTTTCTTGTGAATTTTGTTACATACAGTTGGCTCCACATGTGCTTTTCTCTAGAGCTATATGACCTTTGATGTCTAGCACATTTATTTTGCTTTGTAATCATTAGCCATTCACTAGAATATTAGTAGTTATAAAACTTATTAGCATCACTGAGGTGAAAATCAAACAAGTCTTCATACCAGTAACACCTGTATTAAATATTTATTTATTACTGGTATCCTTTAGTTTAGAATGAAGAACTTTATTGTTAAATTAATAGATGTACAATGAAAATTAGCAATGTGTTCTACACACAAAGAAATGACATTACCTGCTACCTAATACTTTGCTTTAGTATACTCATATAATCCTGAAGTATGCCTGGTATATTCCTTGTGCGATGACACTTGGTATGTGACAGAACCATCATGGGTAAAATTAGGCCATTCTCATCCTTATTGATGAGGGTATTCTACCCTGGCTCATAAAACTCAACAACCTATTTATGTGAGCCTGTTATGCAAGGACTTTGTAGTCTTTTCATTCCTGAGTCAAGTCTGTGTTGACTCAGTGATATATGCCTCCCCTTTTAACTTATTTATTTATTCATTCTCTCTCTCTCACTCTCACTCTCATTCATTCATTCATTCATTCATTCACTCACTCACTCACTCACTCACTCACTCACTCACTCACTCACTCACTCACTCACTCACTCACTCACTCACTCACTCACTCACTCACTCACTCACTCACTCTCTCTCTCTCTCTCTCCTCTCTCTCTCTCTCTCTCTCTCTCTCTCTCTCTCTCTCTCTCTCTCTCTCTCTCTCTCTCTCTCTCTCTCTCTCTCTCTCTCTCTCTCTCTCTCTCTCTCTCACTCACTCACTCACTCACTCACTCACTCTCTCACTCTCATTCTCTCTTTGTGTGTGTCTTAGAGAGAGACATGGAAAGTAATTGTATTTTTGGGGTACTGAATATCACATTGTTTCTTACCTGTCATCATGCTCTAACATTAAAAAATGAAGTCAGTAATGCATAAAAACAGATTCTTTTGTGTGCATGCCTAAGATAGAGAGAGAGAGAGTGAGTTGAGTGAGTGAGTGAGTGAGTGAGTGAGTGAGTGAGTGAGTGAGTGAGAGAGAGAGAGAGAGAGAGAGAGAGAGAGAGAGAGAGAGAGAGAGAGAGAGAGAGAGAGAGAGAGAGAGAGAGAGAGAGAGAGAGAGAGAGAGAGAGAGAGAGTGAGAGAGAGAGAGAGAGAGAGAGAGAGTGAGAGAGAGTGAGTGAGTGAGTGAGTGAGTGAGTGAGTGAGTGAGTGAGTGAGTGAGTGAGTGAGTGAGTGAGTGAGTGAGAGAGAGAGTGAGAGAGAGAGAGAGAGAGAGAGAGAGAGAGAGAGAGAGAGAGAGAGAGAGAGAGAGAGAGAGAGAGAGAGAGAGAGAGAGAGAGAGAGAGAGAGAGAGAGAGAGAGAGAGAGAGAGAGAGAGAGAGAGTGAGTTGAGAGAGTGAGTTGAGTGAGTGAGTGAGTGAGTGAGTGAGTGAGTGAGTGAGTGAGAGAGAGAGAGAGAGAGAGAGAGAGAGAGAGAGAGAGAGAGAGAGAGAGAGTGAGAGTGAGAGTGAGAGTGAGAGTGAGAGTGAGAGTGAGAGTGAGAGTGAGAGTGAGAGTGTGCGCGTGTGCGTGTGCATATGCATGTTACAGAGAGAGTAAATGTAATATTTAGGTGCTGAATGAGAAATGAATGCCTTCATTATGCTATAACAATAAAAAATAAAGAGTCGGTAATGCAAAGAAACAGGTTCTTATAGACGAGCCAGCACATCTACTTCAAATGTCTTTCTAAGTGCCAAGACTAAAGTCATGTTAGCTTTCTAAACCAAAAAAGTCTTTTTTGACTTCTGTCAAAAGGTTAATGTGACAATTGGCCCACCTATTCATCTATCTATATATAAATATATATTATAATTAAAACAAAGAAAAAGAAGAAACAAGGATATCATAAGACACTTTGAATAATAAACTTTTCATTGTGAATCTTAACTTTAATATTGGCACCAGGTATATGTACTGTCCAGTTTTGTTTAGTTGATTTTGTTTACACATAGATAACGCAAGCTCCTAATTGCCAAGGAAGCTTTTGCTAGGCCTTTCTGATTTCACTTGCTTATCCCATTTCTTGAAGTATTGGGAAAAATGTTTTTATTTCTATTACTATCATTATTATTATCATTATCACTGTAAAAATATTAACAATAGTAGTAATAATTAAAAACAAAGACTTTTTTTTCCAAAAGTTCAAAGAATGGGGTAAATAGATGATAAAGTAGGCCTACCAACTGACTTCTTCGTTACTTTGTGCTTATGTAGCTATCTATATATAAACAAAACTATTAAAATAAAAGCAAAGTGAACAATGCACATTATGTGGATTCCCAGCATCAGTGGGTAAACCTTTTTACTATCAGCCCCCTAGGTAATTGGTCATTGTCTTTATGCCTCCCTCCCTTAACATCTTTAACCTAATGATTAAAAATCTTTCCTTACTGAAAAGGAAAAGCACAAGTAAAGGGGGCAAAAAACAAAGTCTATATAAACAGGACTCATACACAGGAACAAATGTAAAGTGAGAATATTTGTCCCTCTGGGCTCATTATGTTCCCTGGTTAAAAAATATTCTTTTAGGTTGAGTAATAGTATTCCCATTAATTTTCAAATGACTGATAATATTCCTATTGGTTTCAGATCAAGAGCAATTTGGTTAAAAGAAAACACAGTATATAGATAATAGTTCTCTAAATCTTTAATTACAATAAAAATAACTTAAGGAAAATATTAAATATTCATATTGATAATAAATATATTAATACATCCTTAAATAAGAGTCATAAAACATGTTCTGTAAAGACATAGGGCAAAAGATATACAGAGTTCTAGAACATTTTGGAAGAAAATTGAGACCTGAATAAAATAAGAAATGTTCCTCTTTGTACTTGACTTTTAAGAAAGTAACCTCACCTTGTTTTAAGAAAGCACTATACCATTAAAGATCCTTATTTTTTTGAGAGGTGGAGTAAGTTACAGGAACTTTCTATCACCAGAAGAAAATCTGTCATTTAAGTGTCGAGCTTTCTTTAAGATCTTTTCTTTCTGGACATCGTCAAATTTATTAACATTCATATCTTCCTCTCTGCTGAATGGACGACGCTCCTTCTTCCCATCTTTGGGCTCCATTTCCTGAGGGAAATATCAGCCACCTTATACTAACATATTATGTATTCATTTTTCAAGTATTTCATAAATTTCTACACTGTTACTGATACTATTTCATGAAGAAGTCACAGTATAAAAGTTCACTATTTTCAAGACTCTTACCTTCTTTTTCTTTTTGTGCATATCAATCAAAGGTTCAGCTCTCTTCTTTGAGTTGTAACTCTCCACCATTTTGGATAAATTGTCATCCCTTTTCTTGGCTGCAATATCTTCTGGAGCACAATCTTTACCATCTTCATCAGTGTCCATCTGATAAAAAGTAGTCAGAGTAGAATAAGTTAGAAAAAAAATTTAATATAAAAAATTTAATATAAAAAAGAAAAAGAAAAAAGATACACTGGTTATACATCTCCAAAGGTTCCAAAGAGATATACAATTCTCTCTTTTTCCCTCCTGATTACTGGTCCTTTATGATTGCAGTAATCTTTGTTTATTGATATAATTAATAGACTGCTTCCTACTACATTCTGTCTTGAAGAAAAATGAAGCACATTTCATACTGCTACACACTAATATGAAGGGGTAAAAGTAAAGAAACACACTTAAATCAATCTCCAACTAAAGGTCATCAATTGTATATTTGTGATCATTTGTATGGAATAAGAGTACCATGTAAAAATATACTTTTATTCTTACCTGAGCTTTTTTCTCTTTATCAGCTGGTGTGTCTGTCCAAACTGATCGGTCACCCCTTTCCAGGGGTGCTTTTCTTCTAAACTGCCTTGCCTCCAAACCACAAAAGCCTTTTCTGTCTTCAGGAAGCTCTAACATCCAAGATTCTCTTTGCATTGGTTTGTCTTCAACCTGAAAGTTAAAAAGATGTGTCTTTAGGTTTCAGTATACCATATGGATTGATTTCATTTTTGAAAAAGTCCAATTTTTTTAAACATTACGCTTGCCAATAGTCTGCGTATTATATGGTAAGTTATACTTACTTTTCCTTGCAACTTATCCTTCATTTTTTTTGCTCTATACTCAAGCTGTCTTATTCTGTATTCCTCTTCATCTATTTTTTCTGTAGATGGTGTTGGTCCCACAGTGAAACCATCGTCTTCGCTCTCACTGCTCTCCTCTTCCTCTGGCACAGGCATTGCTGAAGCAGATGGAACATAACCCTTGGGCAGCGAGGGTCCTAGCACACGGCTCTGGCTTTGGGAGGGTTCTATACCATCCTTCTTCTTCTGAAGCAGGTGTGGCGGTAATGCAGGTCCATACATATCATCCTCATCTCCTGATTCTTCTTCACTGCTTCCTGTGTCTACCTTGAGAGCTTTGCTGTGGCTGTCCTCACTCTCGTTTCCTTTTCTCTTTGATGTATTGTGGGATGGTAGGGCTGGGCCATATGCATCCTCCTCCTCACTGTCTTCAATGGCTTCCTTCTTCGTTGCAGATTTCACCATGTGAGGAGGTAGGGCTGGTATGAAAGAGTCATCATCTTCTTCAGCTTTACTGGACCTAGACTTCCCTGATGTTGAAAATTTGTATTTATCAGAATACTGACTGATTCTGGTCATGTTTGAATAGCAAATTGTTGAAGTAGGATTAAGATAAATTATGAAGAAAATTACTCAAGGTAGCATTTTCAATTAGACTGCATTTTATTATAACAGTTGTAACAATAAGTAAAATGAAAGAAATTGAACAATTCAAAATTAGCATGAATAAAACAAAATGGGATGTAATTTCAAAATTTTCTTTAGAAGTTACTTCTGCCATGCCAAAAAAGCATTATTCATGATAAAGACAAAGTCTCTGAAAAACAGATCCTTTGTGTTTTTTTCTGTATTATGGCATGGAGGCAAGAGTTTGTCTATGTAATTGTCAAAACCTCTCATATTTTTAGCAGGGCCACTGAAATTACAGCAGATCTGGACCATGCATCCTAAAGGGAGATACATGACCTTCATGCTCTTGACAGTACAGAGTATTCAGGGTATGTAAAATGCTTTAAACTGGGCCCTCAGCCTACAATGGTGTTTGGGGAAAAGATATGGCTGATACACTAATAGTACTTGGTAGGGGAAAGCCTCTGAATGAAATGGTCGTATCACTGTCATGAGCTCTTGCATCATAGAGCAAAGTAGTTTAATGGTCCTTTAATTTCACAGAGAGGAAGGGAGATCCTCACCCTTGGCTATGTGGTATATCAATACCAAGGGATATGAACCACAAATACCCTGCAGAACAATTTCGAGAAGGCAGTATCACATTTTCTGTTAATTTCTATTGGCTTCTATCTACTGTTGTGTTCCATCACCATGCTTCTGTTATTTAATTGCACAGGATGTAACTTAATTTTTTTTAAACAAAAGTCTACTTGCTGGTACCACCAGCCTAAACAAAAGGAAAAGATATAATCTGAAATAAAGTCACTTTGCAGGAGGCTCACAACTGTTGATGTTTTTCACACTTGAGCTGAAGATACAGCAACCATATAGCCCTGTAGTTTTTGGTGAATTTTGTTACATACAGATGGCTCCACATGTGCTCAGCCGGCAAGGAGTCTATCAGTAGGCCCTAGTTACCAATCCTGATTTTCCCATTCCTTGAATTGGCAGGAAATTAATACCATTGCTATCAATACTGTTATTATTATTATTGGTGTTATGATTATTAATTTGTCATTAAAATATTTTAGACAATGAAATGATACAAAAGACCCTTTCTTAAAGTGAAAGAAAATGGTAAACAGGTGAGATAGGTAGTTTCTAATAACTGGCTATTTGGTGATTAAGAACTTGCAGAGCCTTCTATGTGTAAATACAATAAATAAACGTGTATTACAGTGGGCATGGCATGTATTCTTGCCACATGGGGCAAATGGGTTAAGAACTTCATCATTCTCAACTATAAAACTAGATATATAAGTATATATACTTACTAATGCTAGGAGGAAGAGGAGGTCCATAGGCATCATCTCCACTTTCAGAATCACTCATGACTATCTCTATCTACAAAAATAAAAAATTATCATTGAATACCACATTGTAAAAACATTGCTCATTAATCACTATCACTAATATCTTTCAATGAACAAGATCACAAATTGTAATTATATATACATATATATACATATATATAAATATATATATATATATTATACACATATATATATAAACACACATACACACAAACTATATCTAGCTATCTAGCTATCTATCCATCTGCATATATATTTAAATTTAAATTTAAATTTAAATTTAAATTTATAGTTATAGTTATAGTTATATATTTATACATTTATATATATATATATATTTGTGTGTGTGTGTGTGTGTGTGTGTGTGTGTGTGTGTGTGTGTGTGTGTGTGTGTGTGTGTGTGTGTGTGTGTGTGTGTGTGTGTGTGTGTGTGTGTGTGCGTGTGCGTGTGCGTGTGCGTGTGCGTGTGCGTGTGCGTGTGCATTTGCGTGTGAGTGTGCGTGTGCGTGTGCGTGTGCGTGTGCGAGTGCGTGTGCATGTGCGTGTGCGTGAGTGTGTTTTTGCGTGTCTGCGTGTGTGCGTGTGCGTGCGTGTGCGTGCGTGTGTGAGCGTGTGTGTGTGTGTGTGTGGTAGAAAAACCCACAATGCACAAACTAGATTTATTTTCAGTCAATCTAGTTTGTGCATTGTGGGTTTTTCTACTATAGTATGAACATTGTAGAGTGTTTTACTATTCATATATATATATATATATATATATATATAAAAACATATACATATACATATATATATAAACATACACATATACATATATATATAAACATACACATATATATATATACACACATTGTAATATAAATATAAATGTACACCTAAGACAGTGAAGACTGACAAAAGAGAAATGAAAATACTCTTAACCTTTTCTTGCCAGATGACACCTAATTGTTATGGCAGACTGGGCTTACTTGCAAGTAACTGTGTCATGCCTTTTGAGCCTAGGTTTAAAGTCTGTTTTTAGCCACATTTCTTACAAAATGTGCATGGTATAGCTTGAAACATAGAGAGCAGGGTAAATATATGATTCCTATTCTTCAAGTAATATAGGTTGAGTAAATTCAGTATTTTTTTTTCTAAATTCATATTTCTCATGCATATCAATCTTCCACAGACAATTCACCAATTTTTACAGATCTTTATCAAGAGTTCCTAACCACCTACAGTATAGAAAATACTAACAATGTCACATATATTAGTCAGCCAAGTTATGCAAATTGCAATATTTATATCATAACTGGCACAAAGAGAGACAATTTCCTTGTAAATGTTTACTATCAACCCAGCACACAGGTTTTAACCAGATACTATAACAAGTTTTGTTGTATCTTTGATATTGTACATCAGTGTATGCGATACGCTTCCAGGTTTCCCTATAAAGTTTATTATGAGTTTTTTTTTCAGTTGGCAATCCAAATTCTAAAGAAAATAAGAAAACAAAGTGTTATCCTAATAATAACGTTCCTGTAACTCATTTATGGAACGGAAATATTGTCTCAGAATTAAATTCGCACCAAACTGGCTATATACGAAATATTCTCATGTAGTAACAGAGACTTGCATTACCTTGAGTATTGAGAATATTCCAATTAGCCGTCGCCGCCGCCTGGCTTGGAAACAATGTTTACAAATACTTGGCTTTCGAATGTGAATGAAAAAATGCATTCCAAGTTGAGGTAATATGCCCATATTTTACGGAATTTGTAATATATGTTACAGTTATTATAATTCTGTGGTGGAATAATTATAGGAGTATATTAATGGCATTTTGAAAAGGTTTAGAAATAATGATCAAATATCAGAATTAAGATATTTATTCAATGCGATATACTCCTTGATTTTTTTTTATGCTATATATACTATGATTTTTTTTACACCATCATAAAAATCTCATAATTAAATTTTGACACACACACAGACACACACACACACACACACACACACACACACACACACACACACACACACACACACACACACACACACACACACTCACACTCACACACATATGTGCGCGTATAGTATTAGCATTAGTTGAAAATTTATCTTATACATAACATTATAAATATTGATTAGTTACTTTTCTCTGTCTTAAATGTTTAGAGAGGAACAAATGAGTGCTATTAAGGGCGTTCAAAAGATGAAAAATTTATGTTAGCCCCGAGAAAAAAAAATTATCTAAGGAACCATTTTGCCTTAATAATCACAATGTGAAATTTGGATGCGCAAATATGAGGCCTATCGGTTGCATTATAAATGTTTACACATTCAGTGTGTGTGTGTGTGTGTGTGTGTGTATATATGTGTGTGTGTGTGTGTGTGTGTGTGTGTGTGTGTGTGTGTGTGTGTGTGTGTGTGTGTGTGTATTGCACACACACACACACACACACACACACACACACACACACACACACACACACACATATATATATATATATATATGTATGTATGTGCGTGTGTGTATTGCACACACACACACACACACACACACACACACACACACACACACACACATATATATATATACATATATATATATATATATGTGTATGTATGTTTGTATGTGCGTGTGTGTATTGCACACACACACACACACACACACACACACACACACACACACACACACATATATATATATATATATATATATATATATATATATATATATGTATGTATGTATGCATGTATGTATGTATGTATGTATGTATGTATGTATGTATGTATGTATGTATGTATGTATGTATGTATGTGCGTGTGTGTATTGCACACACACACACACACACACACACACACACACACACACACACACACACACACACACATATATATATATATATATATACATATATATATACATATATATATTTTTGTATGCATGTGTGTGTGTGTGTGTGTGTGTGTGTGTGTGTGTGTGTGTGTGTGTGTGTGTATGTGTGTGTGTGTGTGTGTGTGTGTGTGTGTATAGACCATAGGTTAAGCCTTTGCCCAGGGAAGCGGGCATATCTGCGGTACGTACCTAACACACTTCCTAATTGGGTGACCTAACCAAGCAATCTTCAGAGAACACGTAACAGCAAAAGTTTCCTCTCTCCAAGCAAAGTACAGAGCGATCCCAGAATGATTTTTAAGCATTTTGTGGTTTTCCCTGTATATGGGAAAACAACTTATACCAAATTATAAAAAGGTTCCATAACCCTTTCCACTCCCGAAGCAATAAAGATTATTTGTTCATGCTCTGGGTACCAAATGAATACCAGCCAAACGGAGCAAAATTCATACAGTTGTTTCCCGATAAAAAAAAGAAAAGAAAGAACAAAAAGTGTTTTTATCATGGCTCATATCATGGACTATCTACCCAAATTATTAGAGGTCTAGCACTGAACACCATGACTCAACGCTGATCCACTTGCCAATTTGATTCAATCTTGAGTTGATAATTCTTTTCTTTAAAATAAATCAAGAGAACCACATACCTTATCTTGGCAAGTCATAAAAAATAGACATAATCCAGGGAAAAAAATGAAATGAAAAGATAGAGGTTAAAAGGAATGAACATAAACATCTGATGAATTAACAAAACAAACCTAGATCATGATATAGCCGCATTAGAAACATATTTGGTATCAAGAAAGTGGCAGCCGCCTCTCAGATCAGCGTGATGCTGGACTTGCTCTTGAAAGCTCTGGACACTATCAACAGTCATTAACAAATTAACAAATATCAGTATGCTATAGAGTTGCCGACATTTCTACATCTTCAATAAACTCTATTAGTGAGGACATGGTTCCTGTCCTGTTTAAGCGAGTCACCCAAACAATTCCATAAAGCTCCCACGACGGCCTTCGATCCATCTCGCTCGGCTCCGTGCGCAATCCCTAAGGGAATAACTTCTTTATTACCTCAAATTTATACGAGCAACTGGAGCAGGCCACCATCACCATCGATCTATGGAAGGCATTCGACCTCATAGATCAAACACCATAATCAAAAGAGTGATTTCCTTTAGCTTTTACGAGGGATGAGTGAAATGCGTCTCCTTCACTGTTTTCCGCAATTAGATATCTAATGAATTTAAAGTTCACTGCGGTATCCCTCAAGAAAACTGTACTTACCCAATGATCATTCCTGACTCGATAATTTTCACAAGTGAAAATCTAGAATATATGGACGGCATAACAGCACTGGCACACAAACCTGGGCAAGGCACATATATTTGATTTCTGCAATCAGTTGACAAACTACCGATAAGTGCATGGAAATAAGATTCAAGCTTAATGAATTCGGCGACTGTGAAAGAATTCTGAAAGTATATGACAGGCTCTTGAGTTACTAATCATTGTCATTATCATGCTTAACATTAGTTGTTTTTTTATCATCATAATCATCATGATCATCATTATCTCTGTTATCAGTTATGATAATAATAGTAATAATCATCACCATCATCGTCATCATCATCATTACTGTAATCATTTTGAAATTCAAAGATATAGTTTGCTTTTATTAATGGTTTCACCCCAAAAACATTGTTGATATACATTCTATAAATTTGTGTCAGCCTCTGAAGATTACATGCTTTATTAAACTCTGAGATTATACTATTAAGCTGATCAACCACAGCAAGAAACTATGGGAGAGAGGAGAGAGAGAGCTGAGTTGACAGTAAAGTGTGGCGATCTGTGAATTGCAATATGTTTAATGAGAAAAAAACACTATGTTGATTTTCTTTAGTATAAGTACAGAGGAACCCAGATAGAACTACAGTGGGAGTTTCGTGGATTTAGAGAAAGTTTAGGGCAGGTTGGAATGAGAGGTGTACTATTATAATGAGGGAGTTCGGAATGGCAGATGAGTTTGTAAGGGTATATGAGAACAGCGTAACAGGCATGAGGCTTGCGCTAGAAATGGACGGTAGGAATGGCAGACTGGTATAGTACAAGATGGATATCGGGCTGCATCAAGGATCGGTATAGTCCTTTCTTGCTTGCAAGGGCGAGGGACAGGTTGGCGGATGAGATCAGACAGGAGTCTCTTTGAACTATGATATATGACTGTGTATATTAAGACAAGGCTGAGGAGAGCCTATATTGGTGAAGGTATTCTCTAAAGAGAGCGGGAATGAAAGTCAATAGGAGTAAGATAAAGAACATGCATGTGCGTGAATGAGACGGAGGGCGGGGTGAAAAAATAGAGGTGGTGAAGATAGATGGGTATAAATACTTGGGCCACTTTTCACGATGGTGGAGGGCGTAAAGAAGAGAATGTAAGCTAAGTGGAGTTTGAGGAGGGGGTGGGGGCAGAAATGATTAGTAATAAAGAGAGGAATCTGCTGAGTCTGAGAGACAGAAGTGCGAACAGATCACTACTGTCAGGAGTGACAGTGGTGACAGGAGGTGAAAATGGAGTTAGTAGGGTCCACTATTTTCATTGTGAGTGACGAAGATCGACAGGATTAGGAATATATTGGGAAAATAGCTCAGGCAGAACAGTCAGAAGTCTGAGGCGAGGTTGAGATAGATTGGGCATAGACAGAGGAGTGATGCGGGAAAAGGATGCTGAAGATATATCCCTCAGACAGGAAAAGAAGAGGAATGCTGCAAAGGAGGTTTGTGAATGGGATGAGCGAGGACATGCAGACCGGTTGGTGTAACAGATAATGCAGAGGGCAGAGCGAAATGGAGACAGACGACACGTTGTGGAGCAGCCAAAAGGACAGTTACTTTATATATAACTATACTGGCAAATTAGTAATAAAAATAGACGTTATTGCGAAATGTTTGTAGTACTGGCAGAGAACATAATGCAGAAATGTGGAGGTACAGTTGGGGGTAATAGTCTTAGTTACTAATCCGTATTCAATAGTTTCAGCCCAGTTTATACAATTGATCAGTGTGTATTTTGCAGAAATGCTATCTGCACGGAAACTGATTGAGCCATTAATAATTAATGGATTATGGAATAGTAGCCCATTTGAGTCGCATGCACGGTTTTCATTTGCGAACGAATTATGCGAACGAATGGCCGGGTAAACATTGCGGCTGGAGGTGCAGACGAATTAAATTTTAACATTTTTCGTTGTGGCTGATTACGTAAACCATTAACATGTTAGTTAATCTAGGACGTAGGCTTTTCCTGTTAAGTGATGCGATCGGAGGTGTTGGATATAAGTATTCGAGACTGACATACTCTTCAAAAAGATATTGGACATGTTACGGAAGACTCATTCATAGTGAACATGGGAAGAGGAATGTCGAAATCAAAGACAGAATTTTCGAACAGAGAAAACCACCGTGGGATATCATGTTTTTTGGAACAGATGAGTTTGCACTAGAAAGCCTTGTCGCCCTGCACAATGAACAAAAGAGCGAGAGGTAAGCATTTTTAGTACATGGATATGTTATGGGCAATATAACAGAACTATAATTTGTATTATCAGGAGATGTATATAATGATACAGATTTTTAAAAAAAACAGTAGGTTAGTATAATACAAATGAATATTATGTGAAAATATAACTTAATGGACTGAGTTCCCTATATATTTCAGTGGCTTAATAGGGAAGCTTGAAGTAGTGTCAGTTTCTCTGAAGAAAATTGTTCCTGCAGTGAGTCGCTACTGTCGAAGTGAGGGGCTTGTGCTGAAGACCTGGCCTGTGGTGGTACCTGCTGGGGCCTATGATATTGGAGTTGTTGTTTCATTTGGACACTTGCTACCAGAGTCAATCATAAATGCATTTCCTCTGTAAGTCTTGTAAGTCATTTCTTTATGATGCTCTGACAGCTACATACCTGGGGATACAACAGCAGATTCTTATTTAATTATACAGAAAATGTTTAATAGATACTTTGAACTATCGTCATTAGAGGGATCCTGAATGTGCATGGCTCGTTACTTCCGAGGTGGAGAGGTGCAGCACCCATTATACATGCTCTGTTGAATGGGGATCAGGAAACAGGAGTAACAGTCATGAAAATTCAACCAGGAAAGTAAGTTTTGGGTAATACATGTTTCATGTTGGATGTCATGGTATTGTCTTGTGCAGAATAATGGATATACATATATATATATATATATATATATATATATATATATATATACACACACACACACATATAAATATACATATATATAATAAACACACACACACACACACACACACACACACACACACACACACACACACACACACACACACACACACACACACACACACACACACACACACACACACACACACATCAATATATATGTATTTATGTATACATACATACATACATGTATTTATGTATATGCATGTATGTATGTATGTATGTATGTATGTATGTATGTATGTATGTATGTATGTATGTATGTATGTATGTATGTATGTATGTATGTATGTATTTATGTAGGTGTTTATAGTAATTCTGCTATATGCAGTATATTATTGATATTTATGTAATAGTGTGATTAATTAGTTTATTTCTTATGTACAGGTTTGATGTTGGAGAAATTGTCAGCCAGGCATCAATACCCATCAGCTGGAATACAATGAGTGGTATTCTGACCAAACAGTTAGCAGATCTTGGAGCACATGAGCTAATAACATCTTTGAAAGGATTGCCAGGGAATCTACAAGCAGCTACACCACAGCCTAATAATGGAGTCACAAAAGGTACAAATGATTTAATTGATATTTAAAAAAAATCTTTGAGGATACTTTTTTTAAAATAGTACAACTTAGTGCAATACTACATTATACTGTAGACATATAAAGGAAAGAAATCTTTATATTTGCTTTTCATAAGTGTCAGACACAAAAGATATTAAATTTGCTTCTGGAAATGTTCTCTTTCAGCCCCCAAAGTCAAGGAGGAATCCTCCAGAATCAATTGGGAAAAACACACATGTAGAAAGCTCCAAGCTATGTACAGAGCATTGGATGATTACTTCCCTCTTTGGACCCTGTGGCATGGAACACCTGTAAAATTACGAGACATGGTTATGCATGAGGAATGGTCATGCTTTGTGCCTAACAACAGAGAAAAGTGCAACAAAACTAACAATGTAGAGAAAGAGTTTACATTTTCTGAAAAAACTAGTAATACAAAATGCAAAAATGAGGATGTGAAAAGTCTATCACCTGGATGTACAGTGTTCAATAAAAAGACTAAGGTCCTGAGTGTTCAATGTGCAGATGGTTGTGTTAGTTTTAAGAAAGTGATTGTGAAGGGGCGTAAACCCATGAGTGCTAAGGATTTTTATAATGGATTTATTAGTAAGAAAACTAGAGATTTACATGCATTTGATATCTGAATTTTAAATGTGCAATTCAGCTAGTAGTTTCATCATCCTAAGATGATAGTTAAACAATTGCATTTTTTCTGTTTAATAGATAATAATTATATATTATTTATAAAATATAAAAATGAATTAGACACATTTGATTTTTTCTTGACCAAGTAGGAATAATCTGAATATGCATCCTGCGGAAAGTTATTTATCACTGTAATAATACTTAATATTGAACAAGGGGGCACTGTCCCAGATTCACATTCAAATAATAAGATATAAATAAGACAAATCCTCACGGGCATGGCATGTACATGCCATACCCACTGTGAGTTTACTTTATTAATTTTTTGCACGTAGATGGGTACACTTGTACTAAGTCACCAATGAGCCCATTACGAGTAATACCTGTCTCGCCTGTTTACCCTTTTCCTCAATATACAAAAATATTTTACGTTATCTTATTTTGCTGTTACTAATGTCTATAACATTATAGTAATTATGATGTCTATAATAAAAATAACACCATCAGTATTCATAGCATTAGTAAAGAAAATGATTTTCCTGCCAATTCAAGGAAATATGAAATAAGGTAAGGTCACAAGGTCTACTAATTGATTCCTTTGTAGCTAAGCACCAACAGAACCATCTATGTGTAGAGACATTTCACAAAAAGATAAAAAAAGAGCACAGCATTTTCCCCGGTGGCATGTGCTTAATTCCTTGTATCTATAATATGTGGGACTTTAATAGCAGTAGACTTTTTAAAGTGAAGTGCATGATGGTAAGTAAGTACTAAGTAAGTAAGTTCTCAAGTGCTTTCCTTTTTTCAAAATGAATTAATGACAATGAATTTGATTTTAGGTAATGTCATATAAAGAAAATATGCTAACTTCCATGCATTTCCTTGTTAAAGCATTCAAATTCCTTTACAAATATAGTTTCCTGAATAGACATGTGTTCTTCATAATTCTTAAAAGTATATTTTAAAAATATGGCAAATGCAAATATGTCATCAGCACTTCTGTTAGCACTTTCAGAGGATACATTTTTTGCTTAAAATGTAGTATTTCGGATAAACTTTTTTGAAACAAAGAGCAATATATTTTTGTATGGAACACTTCTCTCAGTGTACTGTCTAATTATTAATTGTGATCCAGTAATTTATTATGAATGTAAAAGTGAACTCATACAATTGGGTGAAACAAGAATGGTCCTTATCCAAAAGGATGTTAAAAATCTTTTGACATACAGTTTCACTGCTTGTAAAAGATTATCTAAAGCCTATAATATGAAACTTCATGATAACTGAAGAAGTATTAGGAAATACTTAATATTTAGTGAAAACTTTCTATCAAAAACTTCTTGTATCCTTACAGGTGATTTTCTTACAGAATTAAACTTGTAATATAATATTTTTTTTTACTGAATGGGTCTTATTAAGTTCCACGTAAGAGAAAATTTTTATCAGCTAATGTGCCCCTAAAATCTATAGTTTTTATGCTGCAGTGATCATTGTTTTCCTGTAGACCATTAGACTTAATTATTTCAAATGGTTAATGGTTAATGGTTAAAGGCAAAATAAATGTGCTAGACATCTAAGGTCATGTAGCACTATAGTTAATGTTAGTGAAGGGTGTTTGGGTTAGTGATTAGTTGTTAAAGCTGGGTTAAGGGATTGGTGAGTGAATGGGTTAGGGTCGGATAAGGTAATGTAAAGGATTAGATCAAGTGAAAGATACATATGCGTTTGAGGAAGGAAAACAGGTTGTCAAAGCAGAAAGTGTGAGATTCTGTAAGGATGTCTGATAAGTTGAGATGTCTATGTAGGGAGGATAGGTGGGAGAAAGTAGAGGTACGGTCTGCTTCAAAACGTGGGCATGACAATAGAATATGTGGGACTGAAAGAGGAACATTACATAAGGGACATAGGGGTGGATCGGATTGTGACATTAGATAGGAGTGTGTTAGACGGGTGTGGCCAATGCGTAAACGGGCGAGGGCCGTCTCCCAATGTCTGTTCCGATGGAATGGAGCTGACCAGGAGGAGATTGACAGTTTTACAGTATGTAATTTATTAGTGTGGAGACTTGACCAAAAAGATTGCCATCGATTATACAAGAAGGTCTTAAAGTGTGGGTAATAATTCGTGGCTGGGATATGTGAGAAACGTGGTTGGTTTGATGTGGACATAGCAGCGTAGCGTGCTAGAGTATCTGCCTGTTCATTGCCGGGGATTCCAACATGGCTGGGTACCCAGCAAAATTTGATCGTTTTATGACGTGTGGACAGGTAGAACAACCAGTTCTGGATCTTACAAACAAGGGGGTTGGTCGTGTGTATTGACTTTATGAGGGTTAATGAGTTACGGGAGTCAGTAAAAATTGTATAAGAGGAAGAGGGTAGTGAGTATATGTGTTTTAAGGCAAAAAGGAGAGCATACAGTTCTGTAGTAAGGACACTGGATTCAGGAGGGAGGGGGTATTTGAAAGTACGAGTTGAGAAGATTACTGCAAAACCAGCACCGAAGGTGGTTTTGGAGCCGTCAGTGTAGACGGGAATACTGGAGGAATGAGTGGAGGCATGGTCAAGGATATGGGTGAGAAAGACAGTTGGAGGAATATTTGATTTTGGTGGGTCAGGGTTGACAGAGGAGCAAATATGGGGGCAAGGTATAAGCCATGGAGGGACTGAATGGACAGAGAACGGGAGGGGTCGGAGATGGGGAAAAGGGGAATGGGAGAGGAGGTTATCCATGCGAGTGGAGAAAGGGGTAGGTAAACGGGGAGAAGAAGCAAAGGTAGGAAGTAGGGATCGTGGGATAGTTAGTTTAGTGAGGGGAAGTTGGTGGAATCGAGCATAACATCGGAGAGAGAGAAGGGCACGGCGTCGAGAGAGAGATGGTATGCCTGATTCAGTTTACAGGCTCTCAACTGGAGAGGAGCGGAAGGCACCTAGGGCTAAGCGAAGACCACAGTGGTGGATTGTATCAATATGAGCAAGGAGAGAAGTTGAGGCAGAGGAGTAGATATGGCATCCATAATCTAGAGTGGAGAGGATCAAGGTGACATGAAGATGAAGGAGAGTTTTGCGATCTGAGCCCCAGGATAAATGGGATAGGGTTTGTAAAATTCGGAGACGTCGGCGAGCTTTTTCTTTGATGTAAAGAATATGGTCTCGCCAGGATAGTTTGGAGTCAAAAATGACGCCTAGGAATTTACCAGAGGAACGGTGTTGAAGTGGAGTGTTATATAAGAAGAGTGAAGGTAGAGGACCTACACGTGTGCGAGAGAAAATAATGGAGAAAGATTTGGAGGTAGAAAAGCGGAAGTCATGGTTTGTGGCCCAGGAGGAAACTGATGATATTGCAGATTGAAGAAATTGGTAGAGATTTGGTATGGATGTGCCAGAGGCATAGATGGTTAAATCATCAACATATAGTGATGACCGGGCTCCTGGTAGTAGAACTGAGGCAATGTCATTTACAGCAAGAAGGAATAAGGTGGTACTAAGCACACTGCCTTGTGGGACACCTTCAATTTGAGGAAAGAAAGATGATGTGGCAGAGGCAATTTTGACCTGGAAAGTGCGTTGGGAGAGGAAAGACTTTATGAAGACACCCATGTTTCCACGTATGCCTAGAGAGGACAATTGTTGGAGAATATGGTACCTCCATGTCGTATCATATGCTTTTTCTAGGTCAAAAAAACATAGCTAGTACGGATTCATGGCGTGCAAATGCGGATGTAATAAATGAGCAAGGGGGTCAGCTGTGCTTCGGGCACGGCGGAAACCAAACTGGGAAGGTGAGATAAGATTGTGGGATTCAAGATACCACATTAAGCGGAAGTCAACCATTCGCTCTAGTAGTTTGCATAAGCAGCTAGTTAGTGCGATGGGGCGATAGTCTTGAGGGAGGGTACCCGATTTATTGGGTTTTAGGAAAGAGAGGATAAGAGCTTCTCGCCAATGAGAAGGAAAATTTCCTGATGTCCATATGTGGTTGTAAGTTGTTAATAGGAAGGATAATGAGGAAGATGGGAGTTGTCGGAGCATACGGTAGTGAATACCGTCAGGGCCTTCATGAGTGTTGCGGCACGATTTTAGGGCAGCATTGAGTTCAGAGGAAGAAAATGGAGCATTATAGGACTCAGCAGAGGATAGGGTGAAGATAATGGGGGTACGTTCCCTGATGGTTTTAATAGAAGAGAAGTGTGGAGAAAGGTGAGAGTCATTACTGACCTGGCTGAAATAGTCACCCAGTTCATTAGCGACTTCGGGAGGATCAGAGATGAGGGTATCTCGAATATGGAGGACGGGGGCTGGATGGGGGGGGATGTTTGCCTGATAGTTTATGGATCCGGCGCCAAACATTTGAGCTAGATGTAGAGGATATAATTGAGGAAACATAATTTCGCCAGCTATTGGTTTTACTATTTCGGATTGTACGACGAAAACAGGCAGATGCTCTTTTAAAGGAGATAAGAGCTGATAGTTGATGAGGGGTACCTCGTTTGTAGCGGTAACTGTTCCAGGCTGCACGTTTTACACGGAGTGCTTTAGTGCAATCAGAATTCCATCATGGAACACATTTGGAGGTATAGGGTCTTGAGGGATAGCTGTATGGGCAGCTCTTAGGACTGTAGTTATGAAAAATTGTATCATTTCTGATACGGATGAGAGGGATGATGGAGGGGTATGAATAGTAGAGACTGAAGTGAAAGTATGCCAGTCAGCTTTATCAAAGCACCAGCGTGGGGAGTTGGGAAGTGGTACATATGAAGGTGGAGAAAGGAGAACTGGAAAGTGGTCTAGAACTGACCAGTGGAAATCTAAATGAAGAGAAGGGGAGCATAGAGAGAGGTCAATGCATGAAAAAGACTGCGTGCGTGTATCAAAGTGTGTGGTGCGATCTGTATTTAGAATAATAAGATCAGCTGTGGAGAGGAAGCGTTCTAGAGCTCGGCCACGGGTGTTGGTGATAGAATCACCCCAAAGAGTGTGGCGGCAGTTAAAATCACCTACTATGAGGAAAGGTGATTGAAGTTGGGAAATTAGGTTTTCAAAAGCAAATGGGGTGGGAAGGGGAGAAGTAGACTGAAATCACTGTGATCCAGCGGCGAAGAAAGATACGAATAACTGTACAAGGGACAGTGGTTTGAAAGGGAGGTATGACATAAGGTGTTTTCTGGTTGATAAGTATAGACGAGACATAAAGGGAGTGTGGGGAAGAAACAAAATGGTAATTGGGGATTGGTATTGGAGAATGTGTAAGAAAAGTTTCTTGGAGGCATATAATGGATGGGTTATAAGAGGAGAGGATATGTCGGAGGTCAGGTCTGTGAGAGCGGAAACCGCGAATGTTCCATTGAAGGATTGTTATACTTTCGTTGATTTAGTGGCAAAGATTGCAGTGCTTGTTGGAGAATTTGAAGGGGAAGGTGCTAGAGGGTGGGATAAAGAATGAGGTTGGGGAGGTGGTGTTGTATCAGGAGGGGTGTCGGGAGGTAGAGGGTCTGGGGAAGAGGGTATTTGTGACATGAGGGATTCACGTGTGTATCCAGGAGGGAGTGGAAGGGATAGAGGGGATGGTGGGAGGGTTAATACAGGTAGGGTTGGAGTCGGGGGGGATGGGTTTTGTTGGGATGGGGTAGGATGATTGGGTGTAGGGAGAATATGAGTAGGAGGAGGGTGGATATCGGCAGTCACTTTGAGTGTGGAGGGAGCGGGAATTGTAGAATTTGAAAAGGATGAGTATCAGTTTGGGATTCTATTATGTAGTTCTGGATATCTTCAAGAGTTTCTGTAATGGGGTTGGTTGTAGAGTTTTGTGAGATAAAGGTTTTCTTGTGAGGGGGGGGGGGGGGAGATAAGTCTGGTGTCTGATAAATAGGGGCAAAGGAAGGTGGAGGTGATTGTGAGGTAGGGGAAGAGGGGGTGGAACGTTTATTCTGTCTGCTGCGGGTAGTGCGGGGAGGGAGAGGGGAAGGTGTTGGGGCTGTAGTAGAGATTGGGGTGTCTGGATTTAGGATGGCAAAAGAATTTGATTGGGTAGAGATTGGAGTGTCTGGGTTTAGGATGGCAAAATAATTTGACTGGGGAAGGTAGGAGGTAGAAGAGGGGAAGTTAGATGGAGGGGGGTTGGGTTTAGGAGAGGGTGTAGGAGCTTGGGGGATAGGGGAATTGGCAGAGTGAGCGACATTACTGGAGTAGGGGGTAAGAGAAAAGCCTAGTCGACGTGCTTCCTGTCTGGCTTCACGTAGAGTGAGTCCAAGTCTGAATCTGAGAGTTGCTACCTCAAGACTCAATAAAATACATTATGGGGGCCGCCACAGTTTGCACATGTGCGTGATTGTGCAGAGCAGTTTGATCGAGTATGGCCAGGTTGGGCACATAGCGGGCATCTGGCTGTGGAATGACAGTGTTTGGCTGGGTGTCCTAAACGCCAACAATTTTGGCACTGACGAGGAGGAGGTTGGTATGGTCGGACAGGTAGGGATTCCCCACCTATGTAAACATTAAAGGGAAGGTCATGTCTACGGAAAATAATTTTGGCAATGTTGATGGATTTCTTACGATTTCCTCTGGGAGGAATGGAGTAGCATTGTACATATGTTGCATCATAGTCTGTGAGACAAGCGAGTAAGTCCTCTCCACAATCTGACCATTTTTTGTCATGGATTGGGCAATCTATTTGGGAGATAGAGACAGTTCCGGTGCAAGTATTGAGGGTTGGATGAGGTTCTGTAGGGATGGGATTACCACATAGATCAGTTAGTTTTGTTAATGCTATAGCTTGGTTTTCAGTTGTTACTGTGACGAGACGGGAGTGGTCGGGTCGGCTACGGAAAGAGACTTTGCCTACTTGTTTTTGGAGGCATTGTTGGAAGAGGAGGGTGTTTTGAGAGTAGGGAGCTGTGGGAGGGATCACGAAAAATCGGTCCCATTTGGCTGGGCTAAATAGAGTATTTAGGATTCTTGTAGAGGTGGGGGTAGTAGAAGTGCGGGGACGTGTGGAGGAGGGAGTAGTGTTGAGGAGGGTAGTGTTACGGGGAGGTGGGCAATAATGTTGTAAGGTAGTAATAAGGGGAGATGGGGTGGTTGATGAAGAAGGTTGTGGGAGTAAAGGTGTTGAAGTTGAGCATGTTGGGAGAGTAGGAATGTCTCCTGGGGGTTGGTTGTTGATTAGGGTTGATACTGTACTAGTATGCATTGATGATGGGGGAGTTGTTCCAGTGTTCGGAGCCGTGGTCAAAGGGGAGCCGGGATTGGGGCTATTTGATAAAGGGGCAAGCCTCATTGCCCCTAAAAGTGGGGTTACATCTTCATTATTAGCCATAATAAGCCTGGAGTATGTTGGGAAAAAAAAACAGTCCACCCCTCAGGGTCCCCTTGAGGGGTAAGGGCCAGCTATGGCAGGGGAATACCGTGCCCATGGTTCCCTCAGTCCGTTCAGGACTGACACAAAGTCAGTCTTTCATCCTTTCAGCATGGCTCTCACACCTTAGGAGGTGGATAGTAGAAGGGATTGGTGAAGAAACTGAAACGAAAAGTATGAGTGGGAAAAAAAAACCATGCAAAATTAGTTGAGTCGATGGCTGAGTCCCAAGGTTGAGGAGTTCCCATCATTGGGTCTCAGTCTCCGTCTCCTAAGCCCCCCCACGACAACAACGGGCAAAGGATTGGGGGGATAATTATTTCCAAATATTTTTGCAAGGGTAATCTAAAAATAAAAACTCCATATCTTTTATCAATAAAGAATAACAGTGCCACTTTCACACGGCTTTGGGAAAAATAAAGAAACTTCATAGAACCATATACAATTTTAATTATGAAAAAATACACAAACCTGATTACACATCTTAGCAAACTACACACTTTATATATGGTGATGTGTTGTCTAAATAATGTACCAATTTTCTTTAAATAATATTTAGTATATGTGACAACTTACCACCATGAGAAAATATGCATTACATTTCTCCCTTTCTGCAATAACAGATGTCTCATTCTGGCAGTGAATTTACATATACTAGCATTCACTTGAATGTGACATTGTTATAAGAATGTCAGTCATTCCTGATGCATACTTGAATTTTCTATAATTGTAATCCAAAATTTCCAGAGTAATGTAAAGAATTCCTTTGATCTCCTTATCAGTGCCATGCATCTGCGATATTAGTATACTTTATCAACTTTAATAAAAATTTCCTTGACTTCAGTCATATGTCTCTCCATATGTCTCTTTCTGAATATGGACAACAAAGACAAAAAGAAAGAAAAGGAAAGAGAAAGGAGGGAAAAAAAAAATACAAAACAATATTATAGCAATGAATCCTAAAAAAGGTAATTTCTTGCACAACAAACAAAGCAAGTTCTTATTTTGAAAAGAAAATATACAAGTTTGCAGTTTTTATGCATTCCTTACAAAATTTTGCATATATGAAAGTTCACTCGTAAAAATACATTAAACTGAAAATTCAGCTGCTGCATAATGTTATATTTATGTCAAAATTTCACTAATGAGGATATTTAACTTTTGTAATGCCTATAAACATTAAAATTTTACATAAACTGTTTTTTATTACTACCATATATACTACTTGCTCATTTTATTCTGTATATCCTCAATCAAAGTAATTATAACAAACTAGTACATCAATCTTTTTCATTCTTCAAACTTTGGGTTGGATGCTTTAAGATGTTAGTCCGCAATTCAACTTAGTTTTGCATATTTCCCATACAGCTTCATTACCATCATTATCTTTACCTGGCAGTAGATGTCCTCATTCATTTCTTTTCTGTACTGGTGCAAGTTTACAAAATATGAAACAGAACAGGATATTCAATCAATATAAAGAAGGAACAATGTGATTATGGAATTGGGTCTACTTTGAGCATTGTTTCTTGCATGCACATGCAAGATGACTTCTTAGCTTGAAAATCTTTTTAATTTATCAATTTCATATAGGGCTTCTTAGTTGTAACTAACTAATTATTCCTTCTTCTTACAAATGCATTTCATGTACACCTCTTCTTTTACTCTGATTCTGATACGCACTGGACAGGCTTCAACTTACTTCCAAACATCCTCTTCCCTTTCTAAGGCATAATTGTAACTTAGGCACCATTAAGATGCATGGGTAGATGCCATTAATGATTATAATTTTAACATGGGCTTAAACCTAAGTATGAAGAAATCTGCTGTCCTGACTTGCATCTCCTTAACTTATAGAAAATATAAAATGCTGTGCTCTCCCATCTTTTTTGGCCTAAAATGTAAAATGCACAGGAGTATCTCACCTGTGTGATTTCCTCCAAAATGCAGCCTGTATCTTCAACATCTATTATTTTACCATCTTACTCGGTTCAGATTAGTGCATCCACTAATATAACCTTATGAGAACTTTATTTTTACTGAATACATGCATATGTTTTATATAGAAACATACATTTTTTCTTATTTGTTACTTATGCACATGGGTTAATGCACTTACATAATGGAAATATATCTGAATGTAGGTGTTGTGTTTAATATGAGAGTTGCCATTGTTCTGATATCCATATGATTATAAATGACCATGACTTACAAAAGAATGCTATTTTTTAAGAACAATACGTGACTGAACAAAAGTGATTACGTGATAGAACATTGAAAAAAAAAAAAAAAAAATCTTTGGTGTTACTTAGATCTGAATCCTAACAAGGACATAATTTGTTTCATAAATACAATATATATATTAATCACTTTGAGACTAATTTCATCAGCACTTCAGTGAATGACAGGATTCAGCAAATCAATGAATGACTGGATGAATGAATTCATCTGTCTGAAAATGCTTCTGAATATCAGAAAGAGAAATCACACTTGTAGATTCAACACAATGAAGATAATAATTAATGGGTATCTGAACAACACATACCCAAAATATCACAATTCCAAACAGGTATATAACACTAATGAGAGTTATTTCTCAGGCATAACTACCCTAACCTTCATATTTTCATACTGTAGGTCTGTACGAGATGGATACAATACCTTAAGCTTTCCATCTTCATCTTCTACCCTAACCTGCTGAACTGTCATGACTGTTTTATCTCCTTCATTCCTCTCTGGGCAAAGGTTACTCTGCATTATGACCTGCAGTAGAGCATCAAGAACCTCTTTTGCTTTCCCCAGTGTTTTGCCGCTTGTCACTTCTATGAACACATCTGTTGTTTCCTCAGTAATCTGTGAAAAAAAAAAAAAAAAAAAAAAATAATCTATCGCACATGTGGATTACAGTTATATATAAATGTATGCAAAGTCTATATATATATATATGACAAAGATATCTTGCAGGTATTACCTTTGTGTTATCTGAATTTGTGATAGGTGGTAAAGACACAACTGTTCCAGCAGAATCTTCAATACAAGGCCACACATTCCATGATTCAACTATGTGAAGGTACCTGAAACATTATATGTCAGTAAATTCAGTTCTTGGTCAAATAAATTTAATGTTCAATAACACATTAATGAGTTTTGCTATGGATATGTCTACACACCTGTGTACACAGGTATATACACATATACACATTAGTGTCTCTTGTCTACAAAAAAGCAAGGGAAGCAGTATTCTTACTTATGAAGTCCAGTGGGCATGTTCTTCTTCATCTGTTTTCTCTGTGCATCTGCCTCATGTTGCAATGCCGCATGCAAAGCCTTGGCAGAAATCTCCTTGCCTCTTGTCAGTGGATGGATGACAATCTCTTTTGGATCACGTGCAGTGTACTTCAAAGGTCCTTTGATCTTTGCAAGGTCATGTGTTGCAATAGTTGCAGCAAGCCTCTTCTCACAGATCCCTTCATGCAGCTTTGTCTGATGATTGCATAATGTTATGGTCAGCTTTCCCTATCATAATTTGTATAGTTTTTAAAAATTATTTGTTACACTACCTACTTTTGGTATTCTGACAAAAAAAGCATAATAAAGCACAGTCAAATAACAGAAAGTTACAGAATAACCTCATAGGAAAATAATAAATATAAAAAGAAATGATTTAGGGAAAGAAGAAAAAAGTAGGAGGCACAAACTGGTAATCCATACTCAATAATTTTAGCTCAATCATAAAGAGCAGTAGTTCTTCATAAAGATTACAGAATTCACAAAATATTAAATATAAAAAATATGAAAATTAGAGATAGGATAAAAGACAATAGGTGGAAACTGTTCATCCAAACTAGATAATTTTGTAAGGGATAATTTTTTTTCTTTTTTTTTTTAATAATATAACTCTATGCAAAAATATACAACTATGTAACAAAACCTTGCCTGCAGAGAGATGAATTTCTTGAAGTTTTCTCCACTCAGGTCTAACTTTTGAAGAATGCAGCAGACCATGTATGGCCTCACATCCTTCACAACAGGATCTACTCGTATTGGTGGCGTTTCCTCCGTCAAACTTACAACACGAAGCTCATTGCATAACTCATCCATCTGATGATAAAGGTTTACAACATCATGGAACACTAAGACTTAGAACAATACATAGGCTTATAATAGATATAAAGATACCTATACATTTGTGAAAACTAAAATTTCATATTACTCAAATCTCCAGCTCTGAATACATGTAACACTTGGGTGTACGTGTCTCTTATAAAATTCCTTATAATATATAAACTGATACAGCATCCCTGGTAAATGAAAACCACAGGCAGACTATTAGAGAACATGTGAAAAACACATGCTAGTAAAAACAATTATAGTTTTGGTTAATTTTTTTATGTAGATCACATAAATTTTTTTTAAAATTTCTTACCTGATCTTGATCCTTATTCTTTCCTTTCCCTCCTTTCCCTTTCTTTCCTTTACCACCTCCCTTTCCTTCCTGTACCTTGGGGCAATGTTGTTTCACGTAATCCATTACTTGCTTTGGGAGACATCTGTCAGATTCAACTAATTTACGGAATCGTCGGTCGGTAAGAGGATTTCCTTTAAGACTCAGTTCTGAAAAGCAACACATTGAATTAATTACACATTTGTACAAATGGTAGTTACAGCTGCTGTTTGTACCACTCATAGAAACAAATTGTGAGCATCTATACAATGTGGAATTTTTGTTTGGCATTTATATCTCTTTCCACCATACAATCAAATTGCTGTCCAACTTCCTTAAACAATGGATAGGTCTAGCTACTTAAAATACATATATGTGTAACCAAAATTGTATAAATGAACAAATTCTGCACTACTCTTACCTAACTCCCTCATAGTGTTTTTTATAGCCAAAAGTTTATCTTCATTCAAATTTAGTTCACACTAACCACAAGACTATGTTAGGCCTCAGATTTTACTTCATAAATCTCAATGAGGAATTGAAAATATTATAAACTTTTAAAGATATCATTTACTTTGGAGATATATTTCATATATATATAATCTCAATACAAATAAACTTCTCAAGTCTGCTGAAAAGCCTCCCACTCAGGGAATGGTGAAGAACCTCCACCACATATATTCTGGGAAGAATTTGAACTGGGTCAAACTGGGTCTTTATTTCATGAGGTCTATAATATCTATCATACTAAAATAGATGTGGTGGAGGTTTGTTAGCCATAGCCAGAGAGCTGATAGGCACTGAGGGCCACCTATAGATCTCCATAAAGCTAATGATGGGTGCCTGTTAAATATTTACTGCACATTTCAAAGATATCTACATCCACATCTCATGTGGGTGAATGAAACACAATCATTTACTTTGAGTATATAGACATTCTACTGATTGCTTCCTTCATAAAATACCTTTATACAAATCAGCTGTGAAAATAGTGATTATTAAAATCTTAATATTTCATTACTGTTGTAATATACAGTTAATGTTACTGAGAGCGATATACAAAGATAAAAGGAAATGGACACTGCCATCTTATAGAGCATAAGAGTCCTAAACAACACAGGTACAGCAGCAGTGACCTCCTATTTACCACTGCACATCACCCTCACACAGCCATGGTTTTTAATGTTAGGAGGCTTGTCCCATGATAGGTAGGAAAGGTTAGGTTTGGAATTTTGGGTTCGCATGATTGCCAGGTTTTGGGACTTTGTCTCTGTGTTGCTCTCAATAACAGATACCTAATAAACAAATGTTATCTAATGCTTATCAGAACCAATACCATCGGCATATAATATTCATGATTTTCATTCTGTATACATGAATAATCACTGGTATAGCTCCAGTTTTAAAAAGTTGTATGATACAAAGTAAACTTTGCCTATAATGGACAGAATGACAAAATGTAAGACAGGAATGCCCTCAAGACTGTTGGTTGGAGTAATACTGATTTAGTCTCAAAGGGTTGCAGTCAATTCATAAATAATTACCAAGACTTTCAATTATTTCCTGAACCTTCCTGTAAAACAACACGAGTCATGGATACTTCGCTGTGTGTAACTGGGACAAAAAATAACAATTACAAAAAAAAAATTCTTAATCATATCGTCATTCTGTCAAAATCCTAAAATATAATTACATAATGATACTCTAATTAAGGTTCATTTCAATTTTAGTACCTTTGTTCCATAATTGCAAGCAAAATCTTCCCCCTAAAAGGGTGTTCGTTTCAAAATGGGACTAACCATAGCAGATGTACCTATTGCATGAGATGACACTAACCTTTAAGCTTAATGCAGTCGAAGAGCTCCCCAGGAACCACTTTGATGCTATTGTCTTCCAAGTCCAAGTGCTTTAGGGATGGAAGCACCTGCACAGAAACGGGGATCTCACTGATGTTATTTCTTGCAAACTTGATATCAGCAAGGAGTGCAAGAGAATCATGACCCACATCAGGGAACTCAGTCAAACAGTTCTCCCTGGCATCCAATAACGCCAGATTGATGCAGTTATTCAAGCATGGGAGGGACGTGAGCTTGTTCACACTGACATTTAGGTTTGTCAGGCGTGTCAGCTGACCAATTTCCTCAGGTAACGTAACAAGGAAATTCCTC
>NC_061845.1:5546047-5548547 GCF_019202785.1 Penaeus chinensis
GGAAATTGCTCTGGGGAGGTGATCTTACTTACTGCCTCGAGTTGGACATAGAAAAAACTTGTATTAAACTCGCTGATTGTGCGGCTTCGTCGGTGAAGTTGACGCTTGACGAAAGCGGAGTGCTCTCGACGGGGACGCACGCGTTAGACGTTCCATGGAAAATCCCGAGAACGAAAGTCGTCGTGTGGCCAAAAAATGGACGGGAGAATCAGAGGTGGTGGAAGCTCTCGAAACTCTGCGACTCGATTGGCCATTGCCTCTACCCATTCCCTCCCTCCAGCCTAACTCTCTACAGGAAAGAGACAGCGCGAGAAATAATCAACAAACTGACCCCCGTGACCGAACCGCTTCCTTACCCCCGTGACGTGAAAACTTTTCCCGGTGCCGTGAACGAAGCGACGCCTCGACTGAGGAAAACCCTCCAGCTAGATCTCTCGACGCTCGGGCAGAGAAGGAACCTACGCATGACCGTTCCTCAAGACTGGCAAGCTACGGATCTCTACGTGGTTCCTGGAGAGGTCTTCCAGGTTATTCTGCCTGACGACCTGCCGCCCGAACAGGCAGATCAGATCAAAGTACGGGTCGGCGCGCACTGTGACTGCCTTGATCTCCATTCGACCAATGTGTCGGATCAAAGAAAGTTCAAGAGAATGCCAGTCGTTACTGACGTGTTCGAAGTCTTCCCTGGAAGTAATGAACTTAGAAGCCAGTTTGGTGGAAGCCTAATTTTTATGTTCGAGGAAGGGGACAATTTTGTGACCACAGTTGACGTGCAAAATGTTATAGCAGCTCCGTATTATAGGCTTGGCACTACTTCCGATAAAGTATGGAATAGATCTAAGTATCTGGATGCACCCAACTCTATTTTGGAAAGTGACCGCTTTGTATTAGTCGTCCCTACGGCAGCAGCCAGCAAAATCATCGACCCTCGGGAGCTTATGCAGATGTACGACCGCGTCATGGAGAAGATGGATGATCTCTGTGGCTTCGGAGATACGGACCCGCCACCCCGAGGTAAGTACTGGCTGGTCGAAGACGTTCAGATCTCCTGTGGCAGCGCGCACGCAGGGTTCCCAGTGATGTTTGATCGGCAATACTATGACCTAACGTCCCTCGACACGCCCCACCACTGGGTCATCAGCCACGAAGTGGGTCACAACTACCAACAGGGACCCTATTGGTCTACCGTCTACGGCAGCGAATCTACCGTTAACTTGTTTTCTGTGTTTGTAGAGGAAGAGCTAAACACAGGAAACCGTTTGAAGAAGCAAAATGACTATCTGAGGGCGGCGAAGGCAGTAGATGAAGGCATGAAATTCGAGGAAGCTGACTGCTGGCAGAAGCTTGTGTTTCTGATGGAGATCAAGCACGCTTTCCCCGAGCCAGGGTGGGAAATGTTCCGTCAGCTGAATCGAACTACTCGCGCCCTGTCAGAAGAGGAGGCTCAGCGTATAGCGTCGGATAGTCAGCACCAACTTGATTACGTCTACAAGGTGCTGAGCAAGAGAATAGGTCAAGATCTTATTTTGACGTACAAAAGATGGGGCATCGACATCAGCCAAGAATCACAGGACGAGATCCAGCAACTGGGACTAAAGAAGGCTCCAGGAGATCTCTCTGTGAGATCATGAGAATTATGTATGCTGTCACATAGACATTATGATTCTCTCTTTCCCTCCTGCTCCCTATCTCTCTCTCTCTCTCTCTCTCTCTCTCTCTCTCTCTCTCTCTTCATCTTACCCGTCTGTCAATTAATTCACAATACACACTCACATCGCATAGACACCACATCCGCACAGCCCCCCACATACGCAAGTGTTTGTTGATAGCTGGCGTAATATACTGATCTTTGATTCACGTACAAATGTTGTGTTTTCGCAGAACCATTGTTATCTATTCAAGGGCAACATGATATATTTTCTCAGTGGCAATGTAAATAAACCTATTGCGTTTATTGTTTTTCTTTACATAATTATCCTCTTGAATATATTGCAGTTATTTCAGCTGAATTTTGTTACTGCAAGCACAGGGACGGTGCTTGGCAACGTGAAATGCTTCTTTCAAAACTTGTCTTGTATACATATATCAAAACTATTTCACTCATCAGTAGCACAAAATAAAAGTAATCTAATCAAATAACTACTTTCCATTTAGGGAGAAATCATACTTAGATATACACAGATAAGACATTGCACCTGGAAATACCTACATATACCTATTTACAGTGAAATCTGTTTTCAAAGTTTCTATATCTTTATTCGGATAGTTTATTTTTCCGAAATGGACTAACTGATTGAATTAATAAATGTTCTTAAGATTAACGTGCTCGCATATAATCGCCCATTTCTTTCTACATGTAGTTATCTGTGTATTTCTCTTACGTTGTGTTGTCAAGGAATACTTTAAAATTGACTGCTAGTTCCCCTGCTTCTACCATTAAAACGATATAGGAGGTACAATAAGCCATTCCTGCACTTTGTATTGCCAAGGTTCCAGCCGT
>NC_061845.1:5556047-5561047 GCF_019202785.1 Penaeus chinensis
GGATATTTAGATTTCCTAATTAGCATTATATTCTCTAGTATCATAATATACACGTTATGCATTTGTGATTTTATTATATCTAACTGTGGATTAAGATTTAGAGATATGGGATAGACGTAATGATTATATTACCTCTGCATAGTAATAATATAAGATTCGTACTATGTATCACACCTCTGTAGTATTAAAGAGAACTAACTGCATTATTCCAATAAAGTTATTCCAATAAAAATAAATCACATTGTGGAAACTACATCATTAAACCCAAATGGAATTCTGTCTGCCATTTGTATTTACAGTAGTGATAATGAGAATTCTAATGGTAATATTAATAGAGGCACAGCTACAAAACTCTGTTATGATGGTATTGATAACAGGTATATTAATACTAGTACCAGTAACACTAATGGAGGTGACATGAAATTTGTTCTTAATAACACTGACAAACTATGATAACGGTAATGATAGTATTCAGATTGATATCGGCAATGACGGTAGTAATGGTAATAATATCAACATTATATGTAATGAAGAGCATAAAGCATTGTTATTACTTTTAAAGCTTGAATATCATTAAAAATACCATTGCAACTACTACTAATACAACGGCACTGATAAAAAGGACAAGTTATCTCATACTTATAATAATATCTGCGATATATCTCTTATACTTGCCTCTGTGAAAAAGATGATGGTCATGTAATAAAGAGAAAAATAGAACGATAATAACAAGCAATGACAATAATGATTATTATAACATTAATTGTAGTGGTAGTAGTAGTAATAATAATGTAATAATAATAATGATAACTTAATAATAATAATGACAATGATAATATTAATGATGTAATAATAATGATGATAATAATAATACTGATAACAATAAAAATAATGGCAAAAACAATTTTATAATAACAATAATCATAATAGAATAATAATCATAAGAAATTAACAACACAATAGGAACACAATTATAATACTAATCATCATCACCGTTATCATAATCATTATCACCATCAGAATTATAGTAATAGTGATCATAATAATTAAAAGTAATAAGACTAGTACAAAAACAACATTTATGATAACAATGACTTTTATAAGAGCAGAGATAATAATAATAGTAATAAATATAATCGATGTGAACTTAGCTGCACTAGAATCTGCTAAGCCTTATTTTCTTTCCCTAATTCCTTTATTCTTCCATTCGTTCTCTTTCCCTCTTTCTGTCCATTATTAACCGTTCTGTCAATTGCTGGATCATCTCAATTTTCTGACTGGAACTGCTAAGTTTCCACAGTAAACTTGCTATGTTGCACCTCAGCGGTTCTACTCTATCTCTGTCGTCGTCTATATAAAGGTTTCATCCAAAAATCTGAAATCACCTGAGAAAATAACAGTCTAACCTGCAAAAAATCTGAATCAGACAATAGTAGCAATGGTCAATCGCCTATAGTGACGTCATCAAGGCGTCTCCCATTTCTCTAGGACTTTCATTTCCCTTGTGGCCAGGCGCACTTCAAGGGAAATTTCCGTTAAAAATACTTTCTATATTAAACCCACTTGTTGATAAGTTTTATGAACAAAATATTATGGCAAAGTAAAACTGGGAATGGCTATCATCTTGAAGTTGAAATGCAATGCAACTGAAGCATGATATTGATGTATTAACATTTATTACTAGCGTTATGAGAACTTTGATAGATTTACAGGAGAACAGCTAGAATAACTGATAACCACAACCAATGAATCTAAGGCATAATATGATGATATCAAAAATCTTAGCAGATAACAGCACATTTTTATCAAATTATCGAACATCTAATAAAAACCAAGACAGGAAAACCCTTTCGTGTAGAGATTTAGAAGGCATTTATCTTTGTTGTTTTCTCCTTATCACCTCGACATGCATTCAGTTTACCTTGGAAGATAGAAGAGCCCAGTGGCTCATAAAAACCTTGCAGCTGGCAGGCTCTGTCGAACGAAGGAGACTCAAACTACCATGGCAGGTAGGAAGTAAAAGAAGGGCCTTCTATGGTTTATTTGAGGTGATCTACTTGGGACAGAATTAAATGTATTATCTGAAGCACCAACTTTATAGATGAGACTTGAGTTTGCAGCAAAAGTTACAGTAGAAACAAAAAAATAAATTCGGCAAATTATTGTGGTCTACAAAGGTCGATGTTACTCTCCTGTCTTTCTTTATACATTTATTAATCAAAGTTACGTGACCTTTAAACTAACAGCATATACCTGTGAAGGAACCAAAGATAACATGAATGTAAATATTTGTCGAAAAAAGGATAGATCCATGTATTGGCTTAGAATTATAATATGAAATTTGAACGTCATCAAAGTGACAAAGTTTAAAATGTAATTTTGATAACATTTTCAACGAGTCTGCTCTTATTCCTAGATTTATAATCCCGAAAATAATGATATTTTAGAGCAAAAATAGACTTGATATAATCTGTTCTCAAATTTCTCATCCAGGTCACGTAAAGAAAAGGAATCAACTCAAAGATGGAGAAGCTGCATATCTCATCCACCAAAATTCCAACACATGCTTGAGCGTCACCGAGGGATCAAGCCCTGACGACGCAGTGGTGTCGATGGCTAAATGTGCCAACATTCAGAGTCAACAATGGATCAAATCTAGTGGCCAGTGGCTGTGGGGAGAAAATACAGCTTACTGCTTAGTTCCTGTTGATGGGAGAAACAATGTAGGTCTTGGTGATGCTAAATCTTCCACAATTTCATGGGTCTATGATGAGGATGAGAGGATACGTCTGGGTTCAGATGCTCTGGAGGTCCCATGGAAAGAACCAAGGACGAAAGTTGTACTGAATCCCCAAAATGATAATTTAAGCCAAAAATGGTGGCTCGAAGCTGTGAACTCAGAACCAGAATTCCTCATCAACCAAAGCAGCAATACGTGTGTTGGTGTACGCAGTGGTTCAAAACCAAGTGATGCTGTTGTAGGAATGATGCAAAACAGTGGAGACAAAGAGCAAATGTGGTTTACTGTTGGTAATTCGTGGCAGTGGGGAGGGAACCGTGCCTACTGTCTCGCTCCCGACTACAACACACGGTCTGTCAAGCTAGAGGACACTGCTAGTTCTACAGCATCCTGGTACACGGATGATGCAGAGAGGTTTAGGATTGGCTCAGATGCTCTGGACGTGCCTCGTCCAGAACCTAGAACGACAGTAATTTTGTATTACCCTAATGATGGACTTAACCAAAAATGGTGGAAGTTTTCTGATTTAAAGGCAGGCCTAGAAGAAGCTAAGCCGGCTGTCTACCCATTCCCTGGTAGTTATGAGATGATATACGAACAGGAATTAACTCGTGGACTCTTAAATGAGCTGGGTTCAAAGTCAGAGCCTCTTCTCTATCCTCGAGATGTGGCTACGTTTCCTGGTACAATTGACGCTAGCACGCCAAGAATCACAAGGAAGGTGACTCTAGATCTGTCTGTTCTTGGGCAAGTCAAAGATTTCCGAATGACAGTTCCCAAGGACTGGCAGCTCACTGACCTGTACCTAGCAGAGGGAGACGTTTGTCAGGTTATTCTACCTGAGACTTTATCAGAGGCACAAGCACTGCAGATCACTGTCCGCATTGGTGCACACACTGACTGGCTTCAACCTAATTCACCAAATGTTTCTAATAAATACTTCAGGCGCATGCCCAAAGTGTCTGAGGTTTTCGATGTCAAGCCAGGAGTGAATGAGATCAGAAGTCAGTATGGAGGTAACCTCATATTTGTGTTCAGTGAAGGGGAGCTTTTCACAGTTGATGTTGATATTACGAAAGTGGTCGAGGCGCCATACTATCGATATGGACAGACATCGAATGCAGAATGGGAGACTATCAAAATGAGAGATGCTCCCCAAACTCTGATGGAATCAGATAAATGTGTGGTTGTTATTGCCACAACAGATGCAAGAGGAATAACCAGTCCTGACGAATTGATGTCTCGTTATGATGAAATTGTGGAGATGCTAAATTACGCTGCAGGTTTTGATGAGTCTGAAGTTCCACCACGTGGGAAACAGTGGCTGGTGAATGATGCTCAGATCACAGCTGGATCAGCCCACGCCGGATTCCCGGCTATGTTTTGGCGTCTGTACTATAATATAGCAGAAGATATTACCCCCTATAGTTGGCTAAGTTGGCATGAACTTGGCCACAACTACCAACAAAGACCATACTGGGCAGGAGTTTATGGTGTTGAATCTACAGTGAACTTATTTTCATTGTACATTCAGGAGAAGCTGTTCAATAGTGACAGATTGGAAGAGCAGAACAGTTACGTCACAGCAGCCGATAAAGTGGACAATGGAATGACCTTTGACGAAGGAGACTTGTGGGATCAGCTGGTGTTCCTGATGGAGATCAAGCATGCCTTCCTATTGGGGTGGGAAATGTTCCGTCAGCTAAATCGCACAACTCGAGCTCTTTCTGACGACGAGGCCAAATATCTGACAGAAGATCGCCAGCGGCAGATCGACCATGTGTACAAGAACCTAAGCAAGAGTGTGGGCTACGACCTGGTCCTTACCTACGATCGCTGGGGTCTAAGCCTAAGCCAGGAAGCCAAGGATGAAATTGAACAACTGGGTCTGGAGAAGGCGCCGGGAGACCTCTCTCACCGACCTGCCAAAAAGCCTTCTCATGTAACAGATGTGTCTGATGCTCGTATTTATACACCATGTGTCACTCCTTGACATATATGACTAGAATATTTTGGCATACAGAAATCAATATACATACAAAAATCAGATGTAGACATAAATTAATCTTGTTGATTCACGGAACCTATAGTATGTACCAAAATTCTGCCAATAGCTTCAAAATAACAATGCCTGTTATTTGATTATATTATTTTACTCTTCTTCATAAATGATTCACACACATACGCACAAGTCTATAAATTTTTTTTCACTGACCTAACATAACTGATCTTTTAGGTGGCATATTTTTTGACTGGGTTA
>NC_061845.1:5576047-5583547 GCF_019202785.1 Penaeus chinensis
GGAGTTGTAGCAAAAGCTAAATACAATTATTTCTCGCTAGATATGTAAATAGGCGCGACTGCCACCACCCATTTAATTAACGTATGGGAACGTAGTGTATATGGGAGAAGGATGATAGTGTAGAAGGCAAGTTGTGGGGAAAGGAGCGAAAGAGTAAGTGTAGTATGTGTGTGTGGTATATATGCTTGGTGCGAGAATATAAAGGTTGGTAAGCGTGAGGTAAGCCGAGGAGAGGCGTGTGCGTATACGCAATTGAGCAAGTAGCCACCTTGATAAAATGAGGAAAACTTATTATCATTCACTATAGGTAGCTTGTAGGTAGCACCTAATTTCGGGCGTTCATTAAACCAGACATACGTGGAACAGGTTTATTACAAATAAAGTTAAAAGACAGTAAAACATGGAACGATAAAACAGTAACATGAATGGCAAGATAAACTGAACTTGGAACATTAAAATACAAATTACGAAATCAACCATGAACATAAAATACACTTAATAAAACGGTAGAACGATACAATAAAAATAAAACGGTAAGCTAGAAAGCTTGATAAAAGGAACTCAATGGAACCATACAAGCAGGTTAAAACAAACGATGAAACAGTAAAATAGAACTCTGGTAGAACATAAAACGAAGGTAAGAAAGCACCGGTCACTTAAGTCACTTTGGCCGAACAAATACCCTACAAATTATTTCTTGCCACCTATATTAGAACTATCCCCACAACCACTTAACTGGACAGGGGAAGCCCGTTCCGGGGTTCCTCAGACTGTCTGTCGGCTTAGCAGGCCGGTAGCGAAATCCCCCCCTTTGTTGTGCCTTACTTCCCTCGTGACTTCGTAGGCGGGAAAAGGGAGCTAACTATGGTTCTTTAAAATCAAATAAATAAAAACCCTTAAGACTCAACATGCTTAAAATCTGGGTGTATTCAATAAAAATAATTAATAAAAAGGCCTAGGATTAGAATAATTAATTTAAAATATTAATTTACTTGTAAAAGAACCATAAAACTTAAAATAGGCCATCGTGATCTTAATGAACATAAAACTCTTCAAAATGTAACATAAATGTGCCTAGGTGCTTTGTCATCTTCAGACAGGAAAGAGATAAAAGAGAAAACAATAAAATATAATGTATTTGGCAAAAAAAGTAAAAATTGGCAGCGGTAATCGTGTGCGTATGGTGTGCTCGGGCATCCTCCTCACTCGCGAGATAAAGGTGCACTTATTGGGGCCTGGAGGTGATGTTGCCGGCCGGAGGACGCATTATGCCATAGCCGATGTTCGCATGGGGAAGGCTTCAACGCTGCAAAGCCGCCTCCATAACCCCCAGAGAAGATAGACATAAAATTTGACGCCACGCACTGTTCCACCAGGTGGGAGTGTTGCCACCTTTAGATCTTTTCATTTCTTTTTGTTTTTGTCGTGCCTGTGGGAAAGTTGGGAGGTGAGAGATTTTTCTATTACCGCATTACCTCCTTAAGTGATGACCAATGATCGACGAGGTCAATCACTACAACTCCTCCCCCTACAAGCGCGGCAACCCCTGGTTGACGTGAAAAAGAGTTGCTTATCATTTACTGCTGCCAATATTCTGCATTACTGAAGTGGATATTTTCTGCGACGAAGCACTTTCCAGGACCGACTGTAACAAGAGAGGATAGATTAATATAGGGATTACGTAAAATCAATTTGCTGATATTTCTACGGCAAAGCGACGTGACCTTATGGTGCATACGACCCACGACTGACTCCCCATTTATACTGGTACGACTCACGACCTGTGCCTGGAGTGCTTATACCTCATCTTCCTCGTCTGGTCGGTCATATCTCGAACTCGGGCCTGGGACTTCGGGGTCTGCCAAATCTTCTCCATCCTCGAACTGAAGTCGATCACTTTCATCCTCGGTCGGTTGATCTGGGTCGTCTTCCTCCTCTTCGGGCCTCTGTTGTGGTTCTGCATCACTGGATTCTTCTCGTGGAACGTATCTTCTCAACTGGTTGATGTGGCATTTTAGCTCCTGATGCGGCGTATAGGGGTCCTGTACGACGTAATTAACTGGCCCGATCTGCTTGATGACTCTCACCGGTCCACTCCACCTTGGCGCCAGTGCTGCTATACGACGTGGCCGAATCGGGCGAATGATCTTGACTAACACCAGCTCTCCCACCTGTGGCCGAAATCTTGACCGGACTTTCTTATCATAATCCCGAGCCCACCTTTCCTTGGCTCTCCGCATACTTTGTATTGCAGCATCGCGGGCTTCACGGAGTCCCTCTCTCAACATCCTGGCGGCATCTTCGTCTGCTTCCTGGAAATTAGTTAGGTTGGCAGGGAAATAACCGTCTCTCCCTGTGAGAAGATACAGAGGAGTCTGATTAACGCTCCTATGTACTGACGTGTTCAAAGCTAGACGTACATACGGAAGCATCCTGTCCCAATCTTGGGGATGCTGACCCACTAATGTTGCCAAGGAGTCCTTCAGGACCCTGTTGACTCTTTCCACCATTCCGTTGGCCTGCGGGTGATAACATGTGGTGTACAGCGTTTTAACCTCTAAAATCTGGCACACCTGTCTGAACAACCGATTCGTAAATTCGCTGCCATTATCTGTTAATAATGTCCGAGGCGGACCAAACAATGTAAAGAAATTATTAATAAAGGCGTCTGCAACTGAACCTGCATCTTTGTTAATCAAAGGTAAGAGTTGTAGATAACGAGTAAAATGATCTATGACGACCAAGACATACCGATGCCCTCTCGCTGAGGTCACCATCTCTACAAGATCAGCCGAGACTCTTTCGAATGGCTGAGTTACCTCCGGCATGGATGCAAGGGGAGCCTGCCTAGAAGCAAGTCCTTTCCTCCTTTGGCACTGAACACAGGATTGAACAAAACTGCGAACCTCTGCTAACATTTGTGGGAAATAATATCTATCTCTTAATCTACAATAAGTTCTAAATATGCCTGGATGAGCGGCAGACTTGTCACAATGTACGAGCTCGAGTACCTTTCTTCTTAAAGACCGAGGAATGACAAGTTGTTGTATGATCCTCTCTGGTAAAACACGATGGTGATATAAAAGCCCATCCTTAATCTCAAACTCGTCAAGTGGAAGTGGAATCCTCCTCCTAAGAGCCCTTCGTTCCCTGAGGTACAAAATGATATCGTTCCACAGCGGATCATTCTGCTGTGCCTCTGCAACCTGCTGCGAATCAAGGTCTGTACCAATGCAGTCTACTTTACGACTGAGAAGATCTGGGAGGTGATGTGAAGCACCTGGCTTGTACCTAATCTCGTAGTTATAAGAAGAGAGTTCGTGGCTCCATCTTGTCATCCGAACAGACTTTGTGGGCCGTTTAAAAACGTACACCAAAGGTCTATGGTCCGTATAGATTGAAAAGTGTCGACCATACAAGTACGCATTGTAATGACGAACCGATTCTACCACAGAGAGCGCTTCTAAATCTATGGCTGGATAATTTAGTTCTGAATCCCTTAGCTTCCGTGAGTAGTAAGCCACAGCTTGAGGAATGCCCTTCTCATCCCTTTGCATCAAACAAGACCCAATTGCCACACCTGAAGCATCAGAATGAAGCTCAAACGGCCTGTCAAAATCTGGCTTTCGTAACACGGGTGCTGTAACCAACCTAAGTTTCACTTCCTCAAAAGCCTTCTGTTGTTCGCTTCCCCATGCGAATTTCCCGTTCTTCCGCAAGAGTCTAGTTAATGGGGCCGCCAATGTAGCATAATTATCCACATGCTTACGGAAGAAGCCGGTGGCGCCCAAGAACTGACGGACTTGTTTTGTAGTCCGCGGAGGCTGCATCCTCGAAATGGCTTCCACCTTCTCGGGATCAGGTGATATACCCTGTGGGGTGATAAGAAATCCTAAGAACTTAAAGGAATTTAGGGCAAGTTGGCACTTTGTTACATTAAGCCTGAATCCTGCTTGGGCTAAGAGGCCAAGAACCTCATCAAGGTGAGACAAGTGTTCTTCAAAAGATGTTGAGTAAACGACAACGTCGTCTAGATATGCTAAAGCATGTTTCCCTAAGACTGGGCTAAGTACTGCATTAATTGCCCGCTGGAATGTACTGGGAGCTGTTGCCAAGCCAAAAGGCATACGATTAAAGTGTAGCAACCTAAATCCATCACTAAATGCAGTCTTGTTCCTATCCTTTGGCTCCACCTCAATCGTCCAATAAGCAGACTTCGCATCGAGTGTTGAAAACCACTGCGTACCTGACAACTCGTCTATCATTTGGTCCAACCTGGGCATGGGATACGTATCTGCGGTGGTGACTCTGTTCAGCCCTCTGTAGTCCACACAGAAACGAATACCTCCATCCTTCTTTCTAACGAGCACCACGGGTGACAACCACGGAGATGTTGACGGGGCAATCACACCTTCCCTCAGCATCTTATCGCACTCCTCCCTAATGATGGCACGCGCACTCTCCGGCAACCTCCACTGGCGAGTACGTATAGGATCTGAATCAGCTGTGGGAATATTATGTTTGATATTAGGTACCTTCCCTAATGGTGCAGACTCGTCAAACAAAATAGCATGGCGCTGCAACACTGCCATTAACCGACTACGTCTATGCGAACCAAGATGGTCAAGCTTAGCTTTAGAGATGCAAAACTCACCCGAAGGAGTAGAAATGGGCAAGACCTCCGTACTCACAGTAGGAAAGAGATCAAAGTCGTCATCGTCATAACCAAAATCAGTAGTGCCATAATGCGTATCAAAATCATCTATGAAGTTCTCAAATTCTGAAAAATGCGGACCATTAGAATGTGCAAACCCTCTACTACTATCAAAACCATCACCAGGACATTCAGAAACATTATGAACACAACAGTCTGAACGAAAATGCTCATTTCCATTACAATGAATATCAGCATTTGGACAATCATAAAAATCATCAAAATTACTAAAATTATTAAAATCAAGATTATTAAAATCACCCTCATGTGATTCTGAATCAGATTCATTTCTTACATATTCAAATACGTTGTCTACACCTTCAATACAAGCAATGTTTGCTCCTTGTTTTAAAATTACAGGATACTTGTGATCATTTACTATCCAAATGGACACTTTACCTCCCGACACCTGTGTTACGCTACGTGGAATTAGTACCTGAGCAGTTTTGCCAGTAACCATAGCAACCATCTTTAGACCGTTCGGAACCACCCCTATAATAAATTTTCCCGTCTCTGGTGGACAAACTACCGTCTCAGCGCACAATACTTGCGTGGTATCATCAGTTTCCATTGACTGACTATGCATACGACGCTTAGGAAGTATCTTTATACACAATGATGGCGTATCACTAAAGGTCATGAGGACCCGAACTCCGTTTAGCGTAACATAATTCCGTTGTGGAGAGTTAAAAGCAACCATCCTAAAATTAAACCTTCTAAGCCAGTCCATACCTAACAGGATGTCGCCTGGGAATTGAACACCTTCCGAGACTATATTCACATCGTGTTTACACTTAACATTTTCACTGATACAAAAGTATAGACTTGCACTCTCGTGCGCGCGAAACGAGTGACCTGAAGCTCCGCGTAATGTGCGAGTCGAAGGTCTAAGTGATTGTATATTCAATAGATCTTTCATTCGGCTCTTCATCAAGGTTATCTCTGATCCCGTATCAATAAAACAAGTGCAAAGAACACCGTTAACTTTGAGAGAGATAAGTGGTCTTCCTACTTTAATCTTATCGTTAACAGGTGCAATCATGGCCGTATTCTTATGAGTCGTGGATATTTGAATTCCCCGCTGAGTTTGCCGCACGGGAAGCTGGAAATGGTCGCGTCCCGTGGGCTGTGGAAAAGGGGCAATTTCGCGCAAAATGACCTGCCTCATTACATGTGTAGCACTTTACCGAGTTACCTTCTGACGTATTCTGCCTCCCCCTACAATCTTTCGTATCATGTGAATGTGATTTATGGTAGGAGCAATACATATTGGATTTCCGAGCGCGTGAGGTCTCACCATTTGTCTTGACCTGACTTCCCGTAGACTTAACATTAGCCATTCTAATACTCCAACATCTTTGCGCAGCATCTATCAGTACTTGAAGTGGGTCTTCTTCCTTCAAGGCTAAAGCTTCCCTTAACCACTGAGGCAACCCCTGGAGAAATATGCGGCGGATTAATTCGTCCGGCATCCCAACAGATCGCGGGTAATCCCTCACACCTTGGTAAACTACCGATTCTATAGCCACAAAGAAATCGATCGGTGCTTGCCCTGTAGCCAACTTATAGTTACTCAGGTGATTAAAGAAATCGGTAGAAGAACATGTGCCCCTGAATTTAACTCTAAGCTTCTCCTTGAAGTCTACCCACGAGGTGATTCCGTCGAATATGGGAGAGTTTATAATTAAATCTGCGGTACCGCGGCATGAACTTCTTGCAGCTCGGATGTATGCATCATCCGTCCGAGGTTGCGTCGCATTTTCGATATGCCTAAGCCACGATTCGACCTCCTGGTTACGTTTTAATGGTTGTGAAGCAGGAGTTTCGGCCTTAAAGGGCGGAACAACATCTTTATAAAGAACGTACTCTACCGGAGATGGGTTAGGACTAGCGGTACTATTAATATGGCCACTGCTACTGCTTTGAGTGCCATAGCTATGCGCTAGTGCGGCATACTGTTCCTGCATTGCTGCAAGTTGGTCGCTAAGTTGTTGGCAACGCTGATTTAACTCTTCGTACATAGGCAAGTCTAGATTCTCCCGTGAATGCGTTGGTATGACCTCTCGTGACACCTCAGGTGACCGTGGCGAACTAGCACTTGATGGTCCTGCAATAGCATCGTCTTCCAGCGCTCTTTTACTCCGTTTCCCCATATTGAAAGATGCGTATAATTAACAAACTCAAAACTTCAAAGATATGCAACTTGTAAATACGAAATACAGTAATCTTACGTACGTGTGTACCACTACGAATATCAGCGAGTAACTTCTAACCACAAGGACTGTTTAAGCACTTAAGTATGCGCAAGCTTTGTTTCAAGCGCTTGTTTACCTGTATTCTCACTTGTTTACCTGGGCACAGTAAGCATGGTCTCGTTACTAATCAATCAAGGTGGTTACTATGCTTGATTCGTCCCGCCGCTCGCCGCCAATTAAACGGTTGTATAGTTAGTTGTAGCAAAAGCTAAATACAATTATTTCTCGCTAGATATGTAAATAGGCGCGACTGCCACCACCCATTTAATTAACGTATGGGAACGTAGTGTATATGGGAGAAGGATGATAGTGTAGAAGGCAAGTTGTGGGGAAAGGAGCGAAAGAGTAAGTGTAGTATGTGTGTGTGGTATATATGCTTGGTGCGAGAATATAAAGGTTGGTAAGCGTGAGGTAAGCCGAGGAGAGGCGTGTGCGTATACGCAATTGAGCAAGTAGCCACCTTGATAAAATGAGGAAAACTTATTATCATTCACTATAGGTAGCTTGTAGGTAGCACCTAATTTCGGGCGT
>NC_061845.1:5623547-5631047 GCF_019202785.1 Penaeus chinensis
ATGAACTGCATTACCTTTGATCGTCTATCTCAAGTTTGGATCCCAGTCTGAAATATTCTGGTAATCTTTGCAAAGAGGAAACGTAACAATATGTCAATATATACCTTTATGGTTTTCAGGAAACAGCGGGCTTCTCAGCTCTGCCTCAAAGACTAGAGATGGCGAAGCTGTTTACCTGGTCAACCAGAGCTCAAACACCTGCCTCAGCGTCACCGCCGGCTCGAGCCCCGACGACGCCGTGGTCGCCATGGCGCCCTTCAGTGGCGAACTGAGCCAGCAGTGGCTCCGGGCAGGCGGTCAGTGGCTCTGGGGCGCCAACCACGCCTTCTGCTTGGTGCCCGTCGACGGCACCAACGACGTAGGTCTGGGCGATGCCAACGCGTCCTCGGTGTCCTGGAGTTACGACGAGGCCAGTAGGATCGTGGTGGGATCGGATGCCCTGGACGTACCCCTGGAGGAGCCCAGAACGAGGGTCATTCTGTCTCCTGCGAACGATGACGCCACGCAGAAGTGGACGATTGACCTCGTGTCGCCGGAGGAGCCGGAATACCTCATCAACCAAAGCAGCAAAACTTGCCTTGGAGTGCGAAAGGGGTCGACGCCAAGTACCGCGGAGGTCGGAATGCTCAACGGCAACGGACTCAAAGAACAACAGTGGTTCTCCGCGGGCGACTCGTGGCAGTGGGGCGGCGACCGGTCCTACTGCCTGGGCCCCGATTACGACGTCCGAACCGTAATCCTTGAGGAGAGCAGCAGCTCAACTTCAGTATGGTACATGGACGAGTCTGAGAGGCTGAGGATTGGGGACTATGCGCTAAATGTTCCCTTGCAATCTCCGAAGACGGCCGTCGTCTTGGCTACCCCCAACAACACCAGTCATCAAAAATGGTGGAAATTTTCCGATCTGAAAACTTCTCTTGAGGGAACAGAACCGCCCGTGTATCCCTTCCCAGGCAGCGACGAAACCTCCTACAACCAAGAAATATCGCGTGGTTTAGTAAACATGCTGACCCCTAAAACTGATCCGCTGCCTCATCCTCGTGACGTCCCTACCTTCCCTGGCACAGTTGATCCTAAAACGCCTCGGGTAACGAAGAATGTTATTCTGAACCTCTCTGTTCTTGGCCATGACAGAGATTTCCGTATGGTAGTTCCAAAAGACTGGCAGGCAACGGATTTGTATGTGGCAGAAGGAGACATCTGTCAGATTATTCTGCCAGAGAATTTAACAATTGACCAGGCCTTGCAGATCACTGTCCGCATCGGCGCTCACAAAGACAAACTCAATCCTCACTCAGGTACTGTAGAGAATAAGACGTTCAAGCGAATGCCAGTTGTGTCTGAGGTCTTCGACCTTTTCCCAGGTGTCAACGAAATTCGCAGTCAGTATGGAGGAAACCTGATATTCGTTTTCACCGATGGGGAAAACTTTATGGTCAATGCAGAAGTTAGGAATGTGGTTGAAGCCCCGTATTTCCGGTATGGCGTGACCTCCGTTGAGGACTGGGAAGCTATCAAGACGCGAGATGCGCCGCACGCAGTACTGGAGTCAGACAAGTGCGTACTCGTCGTGCCTTCGTCGGCCGCTCAGGAACTCACGGACCCTGATCAGCTGATGGCTCGCTATGATGAGGTTTTCCCCTTGGAGAGTTACGCAGCAGGTTTCGATGAGACGGAAGCTCCTCCTCGAGGGAAATATTGGTTGGTTGGCGACATTCAGATTTCAGGGGGATCTGCACACTCTGGCTTTCCTGTCATGTTCAACCGACAGAACAATGATCTTGCAAACGTAGAAACCCCCTACAGCTGGGTGACCTGGCACGAGGTAGGACACAACCACCAGCAGGGGCCCTACTGGTGCAACGCTTACGGCACCGAATCGACCGTGAACCTTTTCTCACTCTACGTCCAGGAGCAGCTATTCGGCACCGACAGACTCGAGGAACACAACAACTACGTGATATCAGCTGATAAGGTCGACGGCGGGATGACTTTCGCCGAGGGGAACGTGTGGGACAGGTTGGTGTTCCTGATGGAGATCAAGCACGCCTTCCCCGAGGGATGGGAGATGTTCCGCCAGCTCTACCGCACGACTCGCGCTCTCTCAGACGATGAGGCCGACTACTTGACGAAGGTTGTCCAAAGGCAGATCGACCACGTGTATAAAACTCTGAGCAAAATTGTGGGATACGACCTGGTGCTGACCTACGAACGCTGGGGCCTCAGCCTGAGCCAAGAGGCCAAGGACGAAATCGAACTGCTGGGCTTAGAGAAAGCCCCAGGGAACCTTTCCCACAGGCCTCCTTTCGCTGGGAAGAAGCAAAAGTAAAGGCGTACTGAAGACTGGCACGAATAGACGGTCTACGGAAGTTTAAATATGGAATAGCTTCTGCATATTTAGAACATAATTTGATCTAATGTTTATTTACGGCTACAAATCATGGAATATGTAAAAGAAATATGAAAGGTAATTTAATAGTCTCAGAAGCCATTAAGATGTTTGCAAAACCAAGTCAATAAAATATAAAACATTGCAATAATCACTTCGTCTTGTTTATGTTGTTGATGAATGATCATAACCATAATTATCACAAGTTTTACCTTATTCTTTTTGAAGAAATAAATGATTGCTGGAAATACTAAAATCCCACTACTGCTACTCCTCGTGATTATCTCAGCTGATTGTACTACAGATGCTTTTAAATAAAATACGAAAAGATAAGAAAGACCTTTATTAGGGATGGCTTATTTATGAAAAGGGAGTTAATGATACTTCTCCGTTCCGGAAGAAAAATATATTTTGATTGTCTCGAGATCTGATATTTTCTTCATCTCCTGCATTGTTAATTAAGGAATTTTATTGTTCTTTATTTTAGCTCTTGTGTATGCATGCAAAGGTGCAAACATCTACAGACGCAATATATACACGCGTAAACACACACACACGCATACGCACACAGACGCACACACACACACATCATTGTTATTATCATTACTAACTTTATCATCATCCTCATTGCTAGTAATAGTAGTAATAGTAGTAATAGTAGTAGCAGTAATAGTAGTAGTAATAGTAGTAGTAATAGTAGTAATAGTAGTAGCAGTAATAGTAGTAGTAATAGTAATAATTGTAGTAGTAGTAGTAATAGTAGTAGTTGTAGTAATAGTGGCAATTGTAGTAGTAATAGTAGTAGTTGTAGTAATAGTGGCAATTGTAGTAGTAATAGTAGTAGCAGTAATAGTAGTAGTAATAGTAGTAATAGTAGTAGTAATAGTAGTAGTAATAGTAGTAATAGTAGTAATAGTAGTAGCAGTAATAGTAGTAGTAATAGTAGTAGCAGTAATAGTAGTAGTAATAGTAATAATTGTAGTAGTAGTAGTAATAGTAGTAATAGTAGTAGTAATAGTAGTAGCAGTAATAGTAGTAGTAATAGTAGTAGCAGTAATAGTAGTAGTAATAGTAGTAATAGTAGTAGCAGTAATAGTAGTAGTAATAGTAGTAGCAGTAATAGTAGTAGTAATAGTAGTAATAGTAGTAGCAGTAATAGTAGTAGTAATAGTAGTAATAGTAGTAATAGTAGTAGCAGTAATAGTAGTAGTAATAGTAATAATTGTAGTAGTAGTAGTAATAGTAGTAATAGTAGTAGCAGTAATAGTAGTAGTAATAGTAGTAGTAATAGTAATAATTGTAGTAGTAGTAGTAATAGTAGTAGCAGTAATAGTAGTAGTAATAGTAGTAGCAGTAATAGTAGTAGTAATAGTAATAATTGTAGTAGTAGTAGTAATAGTAGTAGTAATAGTAGTAGCAGTAATAGTAGTAGTAATAGTAGTAGCAGTAATAGTAGTAGTAATAGTAGTAGTAATAGTAGTAGCAGTAATAGTAGTAGTAATAGTAGTAATAGTAGTAATAGTAGTAATAGTAGTAGCAGTAATAGTAGTAGTAATAGTAATAATTGTAGTAGTAGTAGTAATAGTAATAATTGTAGTAGTAGTAGTAATAGTAGTAGTAATAGTAATAATTGTAGTAGTAGTAGTAATAGTAGTAGCAGTAATAGTAGTAGTAATAGTAGTAGTAATAGTAGTAATAGTAGTAATAGTAGTAATAGTAGTAATAGTAGTAGCAGTAATAGTAGTAGTAATAGTAGTAATAGTAGTAGTAATAGTAATAATTGTAGTAGTAGTAGTAATAGTAGTAGTAATAGTAATAATTGTAGTAGTAGTAGTAATAGTAGTAATAGTAGTAATAGTAGTAGCAGTAATAGTAGTAGTAATAGTAGTAGCAGTAATAGTAGTAGTAATAGTAGTAATAGTAGTAATAGTAGTAGTAATAGTAGTAATAGTAGTAGCAGTAATAGTAGTAGTAATAGTAGTAGTAATAGTAATAATTGTAGTAGTAGTAGTAATAGTAGTAGTAATAGTAATAATTGTAGTAGTAGTAGTAATAGTAGTAATAGTAGTAGCAGTAATAGTAGTAGTAATAGTAATAATTGTAGTAGTAGTAGTAATAGTAGTAATAGTAGTAGCAGTAATAGTAGTAGTAATAGTAGTAGCAGTAATAGTAGTAGTAATAGTAGTAGCAGTAATAGTAGTAGTAATAGTAGTAATAGTAGTAGCAGTAATAGTAGTAGTAATAGTAGTAGTAATAGTAATAATTGTAGTAGTAGTAGTAATAGTAATAATTGTAGTAGTAGTAGTAATAGTAGTAATAGTAGTAATAGTAGTAATAGTAGTAATAGTAGTAATAGTAGTAATAGTAGTAATAGTAGTAATAGTAGTAATAGTAGTAATAGTAGTAGCAGTAATAGTAGTAGTAATAGTAGTAATAGTAGTAATAGTAGTAGTAATAGTAATAATTGTAGTAGTAGTAGTAATAGTAGTAGTAATAGTAATAGTAATAGCAGTAATAGTAGTAGTAATAGTAGTAGCAGTAATAGTAGTAGTAATAGTAGTAATAGTAGTAGTAATAGTAGTAATAGTAGTAGTAATAGTAGTAGTAATAGTAGTAATAGTAGTAGCAGTAATAGTAGTAGTAATAGTAGTAGTAATAGTAGTAGCAGTAATAGTAGTAGTAATAGTAGTAGCAGTAATAGTAGTAGTAATAGTAGTAGTAATAGTAATAATTGTAGTAGTAGTAGTAATAGTAGTAGTAATAGTAATAATTGTAGTAGTAGTAGTAATAGTAATAATTGTAGTAGTAGTAGTAATAGTAGTAATAGTAGTAGTAATAGTAATAATTGTAGTAGTAGTAGTAATAGTAGTAATAGTAGTAGTAATAGTAGTAATAGTAGTAATAGTAGTAATAGTAGTAGCAGTAATAGTAGTAGTAATAGTAATAATTGTAGTAGTAGTAGTAATAGTAATAATTGTAGTAGTAGTAGTAATAGTAATAATTGTAGTAGTAGTAGTAATAGTAGTAATAGTAGTAATAGTAGTAATAGTAGTAGTAATAGTAGTAGTAATAGTAGTAATAGTAGTAATAGTAGTAATAGTAGTAATAGTAGTAGTAATAGTAGTAGTAATAGTAATAATTGTAGTAGTAGTAGTAATAGTAATAATTGTAGTAGTAGTAGTAATGGAAGTAGTAGTAATAGTAGTCGCAGTAATAATAGCAGTAGTAGTAATAATGGTAGTAGTAGTAATAGTAGTAGCAGTAATAGTAGTAGTAGTAATAGTAGTAGTTGTAGTAATAGTGGCAATTGTAGTAGTAATAGTAGTAATAGTAGTAGTAATAGCAGTAATAGTAATAGTAATAGCAGTTGTAGTAGTATAATTAACATAAATAGTAGTAGCAGTAGTAATAGTAGTAGTAGTAGAGTGACAGTAGTAAAATTAATAGAAACGCGTGAAATAGGAAAGATGATGGCAATAACAATGATATCAACAATAATGAGAATTACCGTAATAAACAACAACATCACCAACGGCAACCGAACCGACCGCCGCCGCCTGCGTCCCGAGCCAATAACATCTCCATTTCGAGGTCCGCCCGGTCGCCCGTCTCCCTCTCCTAAACTGGGTCAGAGGTTCTTCGTGGCGGCCGGTTTCACGCTACCCGGCCACGTCTTCTGAGAGAGAGAGAAGAAAAGGAAAAATAAAAGAAAATAAAAAGGGAAAAAAAGGCGTCTGTATCAAGAAAGCGCGCAGGCTTTTCTCCAGACTTCCCCAAAAGGCAATTTTCAAAGAAATTTCGACTGACGCTGGGGACAAAGTTTGCGCCATGTGTCACACAACAGCTTTCCAAACGAGAGGAAAAAAAAGAGGAAATTGTGTTTCTGTGTGCGTGTTGTATTTTTGTTTTCTTCTCCCGGGAGAGATAACATACTGCGAATGTTTATCTGTTGGCTGTGTATTTGAGAAAAATGAGTTTTCTTCTCAGCCGGGTCGGGCCAGAGGGTGGCAAGTTGACCAGCTTATGAGCGATGAGGATTTTTGTTTCCATCTGCGGGGAAAGCGTCAAAGGAGACGCTGTTTCTCGCTACGGCCTTAATTATGGAACAAATAATCCGTTCAAAAGACATATTTTCGGGGCATATTCGTAGAGGAGTATCCATGAGGCACTGGATAATGAGGTAGCGCGGCTCGTTCTTTTACGCCACCCATTTTCACCTCACAATCCTGATGTTAGTACTCAGTCACAGCTGAATCGCCTGAGGAAGGCTTTCCGGGTTCACACCTGGGACCTTGCAGTTGAAAGCCACCGCTCTACCTCTGAGCTTATGCCCCTGCTATCAGAATTGTCAAGGATTCGCATCTAATGCTTTAACCATTGGGCCATATATGTGTGTGTGTGTGTGTGTGTGTGTGTGTGTGTGTGTGTGTGTGTGTGTGTGTGTGTGTGTGTGTGTGTGTGTGTGTGTGTGTGTGTTTGCGTGTGTGCGTGTGCGTGTCACTCACGCCTTCTTGTATGTATATCGCGTGATAATGCAATTTAAAACATAATATTAAATGAGATCCCGCCAGATTACCCGCAGCGCCCTGCTGTAAGCGCCGCCTCCTTATCATAATACTCGACGGGCTATGAGAGGATTTACGTCACAGTATTATTAGATCCTCCACAATAGGATTACGCCTCACGGGGGATGAGCTCCGCCGCGTACGTGTTCTCTGATTGGTACTTCGGAGTTCGGGCGAATCTTCTCTGAAGGTCGGGGAAGGTAGGGGGAATTTTGGGCTAATTTTTGCCAGAATTTTTTTTTTTTTTTTCTGTATGTTTCTGTCTCTGTCTGTTTGTCATTGTCTTTGTGTCTGTCTGTTACTGTTTGTCTGTATGTCTGTCTGTTACTGTTTGTCTGTCTGTCTGTCTGTTACTGTTTGTCTGTCTGTCTCGTTCTACCTGTTTCTCTTTCTTCTCCTCTTCTCTCTCTCCCTTTGTCACACTCACTCTCATCTCTCTCTCTGTTTCTCTGTCGTTCCCATCTCACTTTTTTTCTCCACCCTCTCTCTGTTCCTCTCTCCCTCCCTTCTCTCTCTCTCTCTCTCTCTCTATCTCTCTCTCCCTCT
>NC_061845.1:5643547-5646047 GCF_019202785.1 Penaeus chinensis
ATAAACTCGCGTAAATCCTTTGTTGATATATTGACAGGAGAGATTATATACACAAGGGTCTGAACTGACGTACATCCTTTTCGTACCATGGTGACAGTGCGACTGGCTTCTGTCTAAAACAATAACAGTGTTGCCATATCATTGTTCATTAAATAGGTCGTTCACTGATACGATACACATATATACACACACAGTTATCTATCCATCTATCTATCAACCTCTCTATCTCTCTACCTTCTCACCTACCTCTCTGCTTCTCTATCTGTCTAACTATCTACCTATCTATCCATCTATCTATCAACCTCTCTATCTCTCTACCTTCTCATCTTTCTCTCTCCTTCTCTACCTCCTACTTCTTTCCTCCATTCTTTTCAAAATCTCCTGCGTTGCAAACACGTACGGAAAGCAACTCAAGATACATTTAATTTCAACTCTCCCTCCGTATTACTTATGCAGTGATAGCAACATTGCATTACCGGTTGTGACACCACCTCCCTCGCGCCTCTTCCCTTCTTGCATATTTGATTACCGTTGGAAATTCTCGAGAAGCATTTTATTTTTGTTTTGAGTTTTTTTTTACTTTTTTTTTTTTACTTTTTTTTTTTTTTTTTTTTTTTACTTTTTTTTCTCCATTTACCGGGATGTCTCGTGAGATGCAGCGACACGTTTATACACTTAAGGGAAAAGGTGAAAAAAAAAAAAAAAATGTATTTTGTTACTTTTTTTGTTGCTGTTATTTTTTTTTTTCGTGGGTTTTTTGTTTTATATATATAAGAGTATAGAAAAAGAGGTAAAAGCAAAAAACCTAAATCTTAAAAAATATCGAAAAAAGACTTTTATAGTAAGATTAGTAGCTAATTAAAAAAGAAAAGAAGAAACAGTGAAATTATTCTCTAAAAAGGATTTCAAATTCTACAAAGAAAGACAAGAAAGAAAGAAACAAACAAAAAAAAAACTATTCACATACCATAACAGAGAAACCTAATGAGACCTAATTTTCTAATTAATTTTCTAAGGCATGAATAACTCTCCTCCGGTTACACACTGTCCCTTCTATAACTTCATTATTAAGGATCAAGAAAATAAAATTACATCTTTAATCTCATGACTTTTTTTGTTGCAATATTCTATTTTTTTTCAAAGAAGAAAAATGTTGATTAAAATGGAATTTGACTTAAGTTACACGAAAATGTTGTAATGTCTCGTTAAGTTGTTCAGTTGTGACATTAATAGATAAAAAAAATGACTTTAAGCCTTTTAAATAAATTAGAACGACTATTTTCGTTTTTTATTTTATTTACGTTAAGCTTTTCAATAAATATTTTCTGAAATAGGCAAAGAATATTCTAAATTTTGATACATTAAGTAGCGCAAAACATAAAATATTTTCAGAACTATGATTAATATTCACCTTGCGCTATTATGACACGACAGAGACACGAGAATTAAATTGATTACAGTAATCAACTAAAAGCTTATTTGTTTAAGTCTAAGATTAAAGCAAAAACAGATAAATAACATCGACGACGACAAGAATAACAATAACAGCCACAATAAAAATAACAAACGTAGTAACAACACCGATAACAACATCAATAACAGCCTAAAACACAGAAACAACAACAATAACAAACGCAGCAAAAACAATAATAATAACAAGCACAGCAATAACAATAACACACCCATAACAATAACAAACAGAGGAACAACAATAACAACACCAATAACAATAACAAACACAGAAATAATAATCATATGTAGAACAATTATAAAAGCAACAACAATAGTAACAACACCAATAACGATAACAAATGTAATAACAACAACAATAACAACAAACGAACAGAACAACAGTATCATAAGTTTTAAATTTTTAATCTCTATGCAAATAAGAATACGTCACACCTCCTGTTTTTTCAACGGTAATTTTATCATTGTTTAATATTCTTCATAATTAAATGAATGATCAGACAAGCATAAAAAGCCAAGTAGAGTAGGAATTTTTTTTGTTTTACATCAATACGGTCGGAACTAATACTATCAACAGAGAACTTAATAAACAGAATGACTTTAATGATACTTTGATAATAGAGAGAGAGAGAGAGAAAAAAAAAAAAGTGACAATGGAGATGCGCTGATGATAATGCAAGTGAAGATAAGGATAACGAAATGGCAATGAGATCAATATCTACAATGGTGATGACAGCTATGACAATGTAAATGATAAAGGTAGTAAAATGTTAAATGTAATCACGACTGTTGACTCTTTTAGAAACAATTAAAGGGCGTTAAATCTCAGGAAAAGAAAAACTGGCAACTTACCCTAGGCTATGGAGCAGTCCGATTCATCAAATTTCTTTTGTGAGAGAGAGAAAAAAGAGGAAAGAAAAAGAATATGGTGTAAAGTAATGAAAAATCATGTTATGAATTTTAAAAAGGACGAATATATGCGGACATAAGTATTGGGTTTCAGATGATTGAAAGATATAGAAAAAAAAAG
>NC_061845.1:5665855-5670855 GCF_019202785.1 Penaeus chinensis
AGCGGACGGGAATGTGCTATGGATAATGTGGATTAAGTAGTATTAGGGATTATTTCTTGATTTATGTGTGGCTATATAATTTCGAAAGTAAGAATTATATAATGTAATAATTATAGATTTGATTGTCAAGTTTGAAGAATGATATAACTGAATACATATAGATTTGAGATCTCAGCTGTACGGAAGTTTGATTTAACAGTGATGAAGATTATTAATTTCCATTAGAGCGTAAGAATAATTCAGTATTATGATTGCCTGATTAAGTATAAGATATTTTCTGTCCATATTTGAAGCGTACTCATTTATTCTTTAATAAAGATAATCTTAAGTTTAAGTTAGTAATTGTATAAGGACATTAACTTAGTATTTTAAATTGCTTGGTATAAGTAGTTAATCTTGCTTAAATATAAATTTCACTATTTTCTGTAATTAAATTTGTTTACTAATATTTTTATAATTTCAATCATGGCATGTGGAGAAAGGAATTCTTTTACTTATTGCTTATATCCATTGACAATGTTTACTCTAATTTCATAATTAATAACAGCTAGCTTAAATTGACATTAGGTAGTTGCTTGCATGTTAACATTTAGAGTAAAGCGGCAAGCTATTTGTTAAAACTAAAAGATGGATATTCAAGGTGGTATAATTATTGTATTGGATTATAATGAACTCAGATGTTGTATCATTGGCATATCAATTTATGTGATTGGTTTTACATTTTGGCTATATATTTTTTTTTCAGTTAATAAATAATGTGTAAATTCTCTAAAAAGTTGTGAACTTTTCCTCACATTTATCTTAACTAATTGATAAAAGTTGGAAGAGTTAAATCTGTGAGAGGAATATGACTAGTATTAACTGTAAAGATTATATCAGACACTGAGGAGATAATATATAATAGTTGATGAAAAAGATGCAACAACAGAAGGAGAGGAGGGAGAGGGGGGAGGTGGGAAGAGGGAGAAGGAGAGAGTAAGAGAGAGGGAGAAGTAGAGAGAGAGGGAGAAGAGAGAGAGAAAGAGGGAGATGAAAGGGGAGAGGGATGGAGAGGGAGACGGAGAGCAAGAGGGAGAGGGAGTAGAGCGTGAGGGAGAAGCTGAGGGAGAAAGAGGGAGACGGAGGGAGGGTGGGGATAGGGAGAAGGAGGGAGGGAAAAAGAGAGAGGGAGGGGGGGGGAGGATGGGGAGAAGAAGTGGGAGAGGGAAAGGAAGGGATGGATAGAGGGGACAGGAAGAGGGAGATGGAGAGAAAAATGAGGAAAGAGGAATAGAGAGAGATAGAAGGAGAGGGGGATATGAGGAAGATCAAGATTGGAGAAAACAATAGGGGAAACATAAAGGAATAATGATTACCGATTAAAAATAATCAAACATGATGGATGGATGATGGAATATTGATAAGGGGAGATGAAGGATAAAGGAAAATTTAATAAAATCAGTAACATAATATTCTTCAGGTAGATGTGAAACCGAACTGGAAAGTGTGGGGTGCGTGGGGAACGAATTGATAAATGAGACAGAATACTAAGTATGGAATAACGAGAAATCTAAAAATAATGAATGAAGAATGATGAAGATTAAATCATTCTAAGTCAAGTCAAGAGTCTTATGTTGAAGATTAGTTCTATTGGAAACCTTTTACGCTCGGAATCCTGCCTGTTTCTCAGCAAGGATTTCTTTCCTTTCAGTCAATCCCAAGGAATCCTCAGCGTCACTTTTCTGGGAGTTGATTAGGTTAATGATTCTGTGATTCTGATAGAGTCTCACATTTTCTTTCCTGAGGGGCAGGATTAGGAAGGATTGGACTTTTCCTCTGATCGATATTTGTCTTGAGTCATAAATCATTTGGCACATCGTAGTCAACGATCTAATGAGGTGCTGGGTGCTTCAAGACCCTTGATGAAATGCCGTCCAGCGTTTTTCGCTGATATTCAGAGACCCTTCGATACCTTTTCCGGCAGAGATCCACCGCTGCCAAGGCTCTGATTGGCTGCGACGCGAGACAGTTCACTGGTGATTGGCTGCGGCTTGAGACAGGACGACGGTGAATGGCTAACGGGCGCGAGATGCTGGTCGAGCTCTCCGTATAAGGTGTCCGAAGTGTCTCTGAATATATAGGTAGAGAATTGACGTAGTGGCCTTGCCTTCGGGCTAGTACATTGGTAACGTGTCGGCCTCTCATCCGAGGGGTCGGCTCAGGCACGAGCAGTTGCACCTGTCATCTGAAGGTTATTGCAGTAGCTGGGCACCACGTTGGGTAAGGACTAAACTCAGTCGAGTCACCACCAGCTGACACACTCTAATCGAGTCTGCATTAGTCGGCACAAGCCGGGCTCCCTTCATACTCGCAGGCATAGCCCGGGCGAACCACAGCTTCGCATACCTGACTTAACCTTATCCTTATCCCTTGATATGGGTTTTGCTTTGCTCTTTTGAGGTCAACCACCTCCTCGACCTCCTACTTCACTCTGCCTTGCTCCGTGCTAATGTCCATTGTATTTGTGTGTTCTTGTATGGATAGACACAGAAACGTAGATAGTTGGTAGGTAGATAATTGTATATCTACCTAACTGTTTGTCTGTCTCTCTTATCTATCTGCCTCTCTGTTTATATGTCTGTGTGTTGTCTATAAATCTGTGTATTCATGTGTCTATCTGTCTATCTATCTACCTATCAACATCGTAGATAAAAGGTGACAGGAAACATCTGCTTTAGATTTAATGTATTATTTTTTTGAGATTTTTTTTTTTTTCATCCAGCACTCCCCGACATTAATATAGTTAAAAGAGAAAAACAAAACTTTTAAGGCTTTCTGTTTTTATTTTTTTTCCCTAAACTTTTATTTTATTTGTTCTTCGATACAAAAAAGATATTGGATTTCAATCGGTGTTGTATTTGGTCCCGCAGGGATGTACAGATTTTAGCATCGTATTTTTCGAAGAAGTTTAACACACGCACACATACACAAACACACACACACACACACACACACACACACACACACACACACACACAAATGGAAACGGAAACACACACACACACACACACACACACACACACACACACACAAATGGAAACGGAAACACACACACACACACACACACACACACACACACACACACACACACAAATGGAAACGGAAACACACACACACACACACGCACACACACACACACACACACACACACACACACACACACACAAACGGAAACGCAAACACACACACACACACACACACACACACACACACACACACACACATTCCCAGGCAAATAGATAAGAGAGACGCGCGTGGGTTGGAAATCATAAAAAAAGTTCAGAGGAAAAAAATAAAAAATGTACAAAAATCCACAAATTCCACCCACTCTATTTTAAAAGTGCAAATAAAAGGGACTGAAATAAAAGGGAAGATTATTATTTGATTATCGAACGAAACTAAACGGAAAATGAAGGAAAAAAAGTTTTTTTTTATTATTAACATTGAATAAATGAAAGAAGAGAGAAAGAAAAATAAATAAAGATGATAACAATAATAATGATGATGATGATAATTAACATAACGGTAATGATAGGAATGATGATGTTAATAATGATGCTAGTGATAATGCCAACAACAACAACAACAAGATACTAACATTTGTAATTATGATGACTGATGATAAAACAAGGATAATAATGATAATGATAATGATAGTAATGGTAATGGTAATGATAATAATGATATTAATAATACTTATACTATTATGACTATTTATGATAATACCAAACCAATAACAGTAATAATAATAATAATGATAATAATAATAACAATAATAATAATAATGATGCAAATAATAGTAATAATGATAATGATAATAATAATAACTTATAGTAATAATAATAGTATCAATAATAATGATAACAATAATAACAATAATGAAAATAATAACAATAACAATAATAATGATAATAATAACAATAATAATACCAATTGTAGTGACAATTATAATGATGATGATAATAACTAAATTAACAACAATACGATCAATGATAATAATAACAAAAATAATAACCATCATTTAATTAACAGCAGAGATAATAATGATAATGATAATAACCATGATAATAGCCACAATAATAAAATAATGAATGCCAAAGCGACAGACGATCAAAATAAAGAAAAATAATAAGAAAATAGGAGAAAAATAATATCCAATAGTCGATGTTAATTAAGTACAAAAAAGAAAACGGAAAAGACCCCCCGCTTCTATTGACGTAAAAACAGAGACATTTTTTGCCTTCGTAAAATATTGATGAGCGAAGACTTGTATGACGTGGGGGGGAAATATTACCAAAAAAAAAATTATATTATATGTGTGATTTTTAATGTTTTATTTTTTTTATTTGCTAATGGGATTATATTCGCGAGATAGTGATAAAGAGTTAAAGAATTTTATATCGTTATCGACGGGAGATAAATTTTGTCGAATGTATTTTTGTGAACGGGATGCCATTGAGATGATTTATCGTTCGGACTTTATTGTCTTCGAATATCTTGGGGCAGTTCTTTGAATTTTATTTCTTTCTGTTTGTTTGAATGGATTTCTACCTTTGGAAATATTTTTTTAATCTTTAAAAATGATCTATCTGTATTCTAACATTATTATGATTACGTTATCTCCTTATTCAACATTTCCCTTTCAGAAACTGAGAACGAGGTCATAGCCAAGATTTTGCAACTGTATTATTTTCCTTCTCCAAATCCCTCTCCCCCTCCTCCTTCTTCTCCTCCTCCTTCTTCTCCTCCTCCTTCTCCTCCTTCTCCTCCTCCCCCTCCTCCTCTTCCTTCTCCTCCTTCTCCTCCTCCTTCTCCTCCTCCTCCTGCTCCTCCTCCTTCTCCTCCTTCTCCTTCTCCTCCTCCTCCTTCTCCTCCTCCTCCTCTTCCTTCTCCTCCTCCTCCTTCTCCTTCTCCTGTTCCTTCTCCTTCTCCTCCTTCTCCTCCTCCCCCTCCTCCTTTCT
>NC_061845.1:5750855-5753355 GCF_019202785.1 Penaeus chinensis
AAGAAGAAGAAGAAGAAGAAAAATCAGCTGGTTTCGTAAGAAATAAAGCGCGTGTTTTTAAACTTTTTCCCACCTATGTTGGACCGGAAAAAAATCTGAAGGTACCGTTCATGTTTTTCCCTCTCGTCTTCGTATTATTACCCTTATTATCATTATTATTGTTACTGTTACCAATATATTTATCATCATCATCAATATAACTACCATTATCAACATTAACTTCATCATCACCACCTTCACAATCATCTATCCCATCACACATATATTCATCCTCTCTATCTTTTTCTCTTTGCGATATTCTGACTTTTTTTTTTAAGAAGAACAGTACTCACAAGAAGCCATAAGGAGCTGACACTGCTGACGATCGAGAGGGAACAGCTTCAAGTCCATCGGGCAAGATAACGTCAGCGAGATTCTGTGAAAATAGATATATGAATAAATTAATGCGAAGATATCGGAGACTGAAGGGGAAAGGGTCAAAGCGTCGAGATATGTTATTTGATAAGAGAAAAGAAAAGAAAAGAATGAAAGACTAATCAAAATAGAAAAAAAACAGAAGTGGGACTTGTGGAATAACCCTGAAATATCAATTCTGAATCAAAAGAGAAAAAGAAAGAAAGAAAAAAATAAACAGACAACAAAAGGAACACACAAGAAAAACAACAATATGACTACCAGTAATATTCAAAACATAAACAACAAAAATACCCCCCCCCCCAAAAAAAAAGAAAAAGAGAAAAAAAGAAAAGAAAAAACAACAACAACAGCTCATGGTAACGTCCTTAATAAACACGAGGAGCTTTATATGTACTCTCCCTCCTAAACCCCTTGAGCGAGAATATTTTAACTTCCAATTCTGAATGCGCAGTTTCCAATCCTTTCTTTTAACAGGAAATCTAAACAATTCTTTAGCTTATCAGTCTTTCAGCGTTGATTGCCTGGCCCAGAGAACGAGTGTACTTGGGTTAGAGATGGGGAATGAAAAAGGAGAGAGGGGGAGAGGGAGGGAGTGGTGGAGGGGGATGGAGAGTGGGTGAGAGGGAGAGGGAGGAAAAGAGGGAGGGGGTTGCAGAGTGTGAGTGAGTGAGAGAGAGAGAGAGAGAGAGAGAGAGAGAGAGAGAGAGAGAGAGAGAGAGAGAGAGAGAGAGAGAGAGAGAGAGAGACAGAGAGAGAGAGAGAGAGAGAGAGAGAGAGAGAGAGAGAGAGAGAGAGAGAGAGAGAGGGAGAGACAGAGAGAGAAAGAGAGGGAGAGAGAGAGAAAGAAAGAGAGAGAGAGAGAGAGAGAGAGAGAGAGAGAGAGAGAGATAGAGAGAGCGAGAGGGAGTGAGAGAGAGATGAAGATAAATACACTCGTCTCTCCCTCATGCTGTACACGACTTTACGCTCTCAAAACAAAAACAAAAACAAAAACAAAAACAAAAACAAAAACAAAAAAAGCAGGTCACTAATCACGCACCGGATACTGTAGAGGACTCCGCCGTCGGGATAGATTCGGATGTAGAAATTAGGAAGGATAATCTTGTGGAAGTGTCCCTCCTTCTCGTTCTTGAAGAACAAGTCAGGCATCCACACCATGTCAGCCTCTGTCAGCGTCAGGTACTTGATACGTCCTGTGGGATAATCCGTCAGAAAAAGGGAAGCTGGTGTACCCTACTCTAGCCTACGTAACTTTGAAATCCTTAAGACGTGATGCTGCGGGATTTTGGGGATTTTGCGCTGTGGTCTATCGAAATGTCTATTGTTTTTTTGTTATTCATTTATTTAGTTTTATTATTTTTTATCTATAGTCTAAAATTATCCATTGTTTTTTGTTATTTTTTATTTATTATTATTTTTTATCTTTAGTCTCAAATTATCCAATGTTCTTTGTTATTTTTTTATTTATTATTATTTTTTATCTATAATCTGTCAAATTATCTATTGTTTTTTGGTTATTTTTATCTATTGTTATCTTTTATCTATAGTCTATCAAATTATCTACTGTTTACTGTTATCTTTTATCTATTATTGTCTTTTATCTATCTATCTCTTTATTTATTCCGTTTTTGCGTACAGCACAGTTAGTAAAGTTCTGTGCAACTAATTTGCCGTGACCTCTCGGCTTTTGATATTGCTCTGTCATTAGACTCTTTGTTGCACCCACACACAGACCGACGCAGACACAAACGCACGTGATGCAAAGGGGAGAAAAATGAGAATGAATAATGTAATAATGCAAGATACGTGTTTGATATTTTTAAAAATTACATGTTATAATGAGAACTCACACACACACACACACACACACACAGCAACATTATCACTAACACACTAACACCTTTTGTCTTTACATTCTCAACTGATGCAATTAGAGGAAATTGCCTTTTTAAAAGTTAAATAAGTGAAAAATAACACTCACCTCCCATATTGTTGAAGGTTAGACGATGATCCTTCCATTGTTCTCGGAAATAGATCTGTATGCTGTATTCCTGTAAGGGAGATTTTTGAATACCAGTTAGAC
>NC_061845.1:5768355-5769853 GCF_019202785.1 Penaeus chinensis
AAATTTGCCTCTGGACCAAACCAGTGGTAAAATGCCCTTGGCAGATCAAGATGAACTTAAAACCAGGGTATATATATGTTGTATATATATATGTGTATATATATATTATATATTTTTTTTCTCTGGCTAAGCAGGAAGAGAACACAAGCAAGCGGTGGATTCACTTACCCAGAATGACTCCCTACTGCCACGCCGCTGTAGGGGGAGGGGGGGAGGGAAATACTGGTTACTATATGCCACACAGGAGGCAGTAACGCATGGCCTAGTGCGCCCATAGGTCAAGCTAGCCTCACGCGGTCATACTCTGCTGAGCTGCGCACTCTGTCGCCAGTGTCCCTTCGTCACGGCTGGGCTACGTAGGCTCCCGTTAAGGTTTTGTATATCATGAGTTTTTTGCATATTAATATTGTTTGGCACACCGGATTTTGGCACTGTTGATGGCATGGCAAGGTGAACACGAACTCTGTTCGTGCACGAAGCAGAAGTGGTGGATATATACATTATTATAATCATTATTATTACTATTACTTTTTGTTGTGCCTTTTTTTGCCTGTCTACTTTATTTTTGTTATTTTGGAGAGGGTCGGGAGGCGCCCACCTCCGAGGGGACTGATCTCCCCGCCGCTTGGGCGTCAAAGGAGCATGGCACCGTGACGGACACTCACTCACGCACTCGCACCAGCCACGCTGCCCTGGGCGCGCGGCGACGACCCGGGTGGGCGGGCCAAGACGGCGCCGGGCCTCCTGACGGCGGAGCGGCTCTCGACGCCAGGGATGGGCGTCCGCGCTTCCCTTTACGGTCAGAAGGATGACCAGCAGAGCCCCTGCGCAGCACAGGATTGCGCCAAAGTCTCTAGAGTGAAAGCCGACGCCTCAAGGGCCGTCCTCAGTAGCGCGGCGCCGCCTCAGCGCACCACATGGTGAAAGCCCATGTCACGCCATGAACTCAAACCATGAACGCCTGCCGCGGCACAGGCCGGCCAGGCTCTCGCCCCGCTGCGGCTCAAGAGAGTCCTCCTCTCCCCCGGAAAACCCCTCCCCTCCCCTCCCCCCCACCGCGCTCTCCTCGTCTAAAAGGGAGAAAACAGGGGAGCTCCGCGAGGCAAGCAAGACAAACGCAAAGTGATTACAGAGAGATTGTAAAGCAAGAGAGGAGCATCAGCTGATCTCGTCTCGTCTCAAGTCCCGATCGATTTTGGGTGTTTTTCCCCTCAAACTAAAAAAAAAAAAAAAAAAAAAAAAAGACAAAAAAAAAAAAAATAAAGAAAAGAACAAGAGGAAAAGAGACTCTCTATTCACATCAACAGAAGTTCTTGCATGAGTTTTCTGTGACAGGAGCCCCTTTAGACACACAGCTACCCAACGCAGCCAAAGAGAGGGTGGAGAGGAGAACTCAGTACAAAGCGAGGGAGTTTGGCGTTACGGTGCTTAAGTCAGGCTCACACAGGGACGGTCAGGTGAGGGGGTGGAGTGGGAGGGGGAGGGGAGGGGAGGAGGG
>NC_061845.1:5792453-5794953 GCF_019202785.1 Penaeus chinensis
AACAAGAAAACAAGAAAAAAACAGACAAACAAAAACAAAAATACATTAAAACAAACAAACAAAAACAAAAAGCAAAAAGAACAAAAAATAGACAAACAAAAACAAAAAACTGAAAAAAAGCAGAAAAGAAAAAAAAAAAAAAACAGACAAACAAAAACCAAAACGCAAAATGCAAAAAAAAAAAAACACCCCCCCCCCCCCAAAAAAAAAAAAAAAACAATACTCGCTGGAGGAGAGAAAAGAATAGTCCATCCAGGAGAGTTTTTTTTTTTTCTTTTTCTTCTCCTTAGCATCTCCTGAGCTCCGAATAACAGCGACCCTCTCGACACATTTAATTTCCACCAGACTTGCAGTAAACAAAGGGCGCACAGCAACAATACGGGCCAAGCCAAGTAAAGTGGAAATTAAAAATGCACACGAGGGCACCAACTTTTCGCGTAAATATTAAAAAAAAAAAGAATACGAAAAAAGAAAAGAATATTAAAAAAAACGAAGACGAAAAAAAGAAAAGAAAATGAAAAAAATAAGATATAAAAAAAAATAAAAAAAATGGTAGGTAGGGAGAGGTTTATACGTAGAGGTACGGATGTTTAGTGGATGTAGATGTAAGTATACATGTGCGCACGAACATACTCATACGCACATACGTATAGATATGCAGACATAGAGATACACAGGCGAGACATTCGCACACAGGCACACTTATACGCACATAGGTATAGACATGCAGACACAGATACACAGACACACTTATACGCACATAGGTATAGACCCACAGACACAGAGATACACATTCGACACATTCGCACACAGACTCAAACACATACATACGAACACGCACAAATACGCACTCAGAAACAAAATACACGCACATACACACACACATACGCACTCGCTTTCTCGGAATTCGTTGAAAAAGGGAGGTAATATACAGCATGCGTTTTTGTGTTAATGTTGTTTTCGTAAAGCTGTTTCCATCACTGAACAATTAGCATGCACTGAAACCTATTATAATGTATATTATATGTGTATTTGTGTTTGTTTGTATGTTTGTGAGTGTGTGTTTTTTTTTGTTTGTGTGTTTTTTTGTTTTTTTGTTTGTGTGTTTGTTTGTTTGTGTGTGTGTGTGTATGTGTGAGTGTGTGTGTGTGTGTGTGTGTGTGTGTGTGTGTGTGTGTGTGTGTGTGTGTGTGTGTGTGTGTGTGTGTGTGTGTGTGTGTGTGTATGTGTGTGTACGTGCGTGTATGTGTGCGTATTTACTATTCACACACACACACACACACACATACACACAAAGACACACACATACAATCAATAATCAAACAAACAAATCAACACTCAAGAAAGACCAGAACCCACAAGAAAAGTGTTAAACTTAACCAATTTTAACAACACAACTTACAAAAGAAAACGCCACTTAAGAGTTAATAACAACAACCATTTAAGTTCCCTTGTTGTTATTTGATACTTAGGTAAGTATTTGGATCAGGCAACCCTCGCGGACTCTTAGGGAACAGACAAACAAATAAATGAATAAATAAAAACACGGCACACACACACACACACACACACACACACACACACACACACACACACACACACACACACACACACACACACACACACGGAAGCAAGACAAAAAAAAAAAAAACAGACAAAACACACACACACACACACACGGAAGCAAGACATAAAAAGAACAGACAAACACACACACACACACACACTCACTCACAAAATAAAACAGGGCAGGAAGATGGGAAGACAAAAAAAGGACGATAAAAACACGGTAAAACACGGCAAAAAGACTAGAACAAACAAACAAAACACAGTAGACAGAAAAAACACCATAAAAACAAACAAACAAAAACACGGCTGAAAGACAAAAAGTGTGATTGTTTTGTATGTTTTATATTATACCAACATCATTATTCCCTAATTTTATTGTATTTTTTTGTCGTAGATAAGACGCAAAAAGAAAGATAATTATAACAGGATTGAGGAAAGATACATCAATTAATTCTTATAATGATCATTATGATAATAACGACAGTAATAAAAGATAATAACGGTAATACTGATACAAATTATGATAATAATACAAAAATAATGATAATAATAATATAATTGATAATAGTGTTAATAATAATAATAATAATAATAATAATAATAATAATAATAATAATAACAATAATAATGATAATAATAATAATAATAATAATGATAATAATAATAATAAAAATAAAAATGATAATAATGATAATGATAATGATGGCAATAATAACAATAATAACAATAATGTAATAATAATAATAATTATGATAATAATAATAATAAATAATAATATTAATAATAAATAATAATGATAGCAATAATAATGATAATAATAATAATAATAATAATAACAACGATAATAATAATAATAATAATAACAACATGATACCAATGTTAAAACCGATAATGATAATGATTACAATCATTGCCAATCATTGAAAAATAA
>NC_061845.1:5812453-5814522 GCF_019202785.1 Penaeus chinensis
GGGGGGGGGAGAGGGAGAGAAAGATGGAGAAAAGGAGAGGGGGGGGGAGTGAGAGAGAGATAGAGTGAGAGTGAGAGAGAGAAAAGAGAGAGAGAGAGAGAGAGAGAGAGAGAGAGAGAGAGAGAGAGAGAGAGAGAGAGAGAGAGAGAGAGAGAGAGAGCGAGAGAGAGAGAGAGAGAGAAAAGAGAGAGAGAGAGAGATAAAAGTATATGTCATAGACAGATAAATCATACTCACACATTGGGGCAGTTTCATACATATATTTTTACATACGCCAACATTATATGTGTGTGTGTGTGTGTGTGTGTGTGTGTGTGTGTGTGTGTGTGTGAATGAATGTTTTTTGTGCGGAAATATCTGTTTATCTGTTTGCATACACACATAAATATCAAAATGGCAGTGTATAAGTTCCTCCCTAATACCATCAGGCTTGAGGCATCGAAAAGCTAAAGAAAAATACCCCCGCCATTTCCCTCCGTCGTCTGACCGGCCTTCAAGAGCGCCATCTTCACGAGGACGCCTTCTGGCCTCGCTGGATAAGGGTCATATTCGCTTGGTTTATGGCGCGCCTTTCATTGTTTCCCATGAGCCATTTACGGATTTATGAATCGCTGTTGAGATCCATGGCTCCCTTCGTGCCAGAAAGTAAAATAGAAAAAAAACAAAAAAATGAAAAAGAGATTTGATGCTTAGCTATATAAAACAGATATCACATTATAGCCGGGCCATGAAAATAAATAAGTGAAATGATATTGGATAAAACAAAAAAACAAAAAAACAAAGAAAAAAAACACACATACACATAAAAAAATGGTTGACATCACAGTCTGGCCATAAAAAAACAAAAACAAAAAACAAACAAACAAACAAAAACAAACAAACAAAAAACAGTTTTATACAAAGAAATATTTGAACGATAAAAGGGCGAACGAGGTTGAGGTTGTAAGGGAAGAGTGGAGAGGGGGGGGGGGGGGGTAGTGGTTGGTTATTTAAAAATAGGAAAACTGGAGATATGGTTGTTCAGGATTTCTGTTATTGTTAGGATTGTATGCTATGGTCTCTTTTTTTCTCTCTGTTTCTCTCCTGTCATTTGTATATTTCTCTTTCTTTCTCTCTCTGTTTCTTAACTTCTCTCCCTCTCTCTCTCTCTCTCTCTCTCTCTCTCTTCTCTTTCTCTCCTGTTATTCGTCTCTCTCTCTCTCCCCTTTTCTCATTTCTTCCTTTGTAATCTAAAACAATATTTGAACTAAAACCTCTGGTCAGAAGAAGAAGAAAGGGAGAGAGATAGATAGAAATAGAGAAAGAGAGAAAGATATATATATATATATATATATAGAGAGAGAGAGAGAGAAAGAGAGAGAGAGAGAGAGAGAGGAGAGAGAGAGAGAGAGAGAGAGAGAGAGAGAGAGAGAGAGAGAGAGAGAGAGAGAGAGAGAGAGAGACAGACAGAGATAGAGAGACAGACAGAGAGAGAGAGAGAGAGAGAGAGATAGAGAGAGAGAGAGAGAGAGAGAGAGAGAGAGAGAGAGAGAGAGAGAGAGAGAGAGAGAGAGAGAGAGAGAGAGAGAGAGACAGAGAGAGAGAGAAAGAGAGGAGTGGAGATGAGAGAGAGACGAGAGAGAGAGGAGAGACGGATGGAGAGAGAGATTGATGAGAGGATGAGAGATGAAGAGGAGAGAGATGAGAGAGAGAGAGACTAGTGTCAGAGACAGAGATAGAGACAGAGCAGAGAAGAGAGAGAGAGAGAGAGAGAGAGAGAGAGAGAGAGAGAGAGAGCGAACGCATTGTAGCGTATTAACCGTCCAAAAGGTATGGTAATTGATCTAGTTATCGGAATGGAATATGAATATCGTGAATATATTGTTTTTCGTCAAGTTCGCTGGATGGCAGCGGCAGAATTTTCGACAGGATGACGAATGGCAGAATTATTTTTCCTTATATTTCAATTTCTGGCCCCATTCACCGGGTTAACATTATTTCAAATACAAATATGGTGTAATTGCTTCAAAACTGAAATATATGCCATTAATCATTTTATCTGGCTTTACGACAATTACCTTTTCGATCAA
>NC_061845.1:5814622-5817122 GCF_019202785.1 Penaeus chinensis
GAAACAAATTAATAAGAAACAAATTAATGCGTCAACATCGTCATCAACGTCAACATTTCCATCTCAAGCATCTCATAACAATTAACTTTCTCCTCACCTCTCACCCTCTCTCCCTTACCGGCCCCTTTCACCCTCTCTCCCTTTACCCTCACCCTCTCTTCCTTCTCTCCTCTCTTTTCCCCTCTTCCTCCCTTCCCCTCTTCTCCTCTCTTCCTCCCCCTTCTTTCCCATCCTCCCCTCTCTCTTCCCCTCTTCCCTAAGGAAAATCGACCTCCCCAGCCATGGAAATTGTACCATTAGGGTGATTAATAGAAAATGACATCAGGGAATTTCATTGTTGTTCACTTCCCCTTTGCGTACGCTGGGAGTTGGGGGGAGGGGTGTGTGGGGGAGAGGGTGAGGGGTGAGGGTGTGGGGAAGAGGGGTATGGGGGTGAGGGGTGTGGGGGTGAGGGTGTGGGGGAGAGGGGTGGGGGAGAAAGGTGTTGGGGAGAGAGGTGTGGGGGTGAGGGGTGGGGGGTGAGGGGTGTAGGGTGAGGGTGTGGGGGAGAGAGGTGTGGGGGAGAGGGTGAGGGGTGAGGGGTGTGGGGGGGAGGGTGTGGGGGAGAGGGTCTGGCGATCAAGGTGTGGGGTCAACTGCAGTAGAAACGTCTATTCTTATTTAAGATTTTAATCAGTTAACAGTATACCAAATTCCAGAAGCAATACAGATAATGGGCGCCCAGGGAATCAGACTGCTGATAACGATAATGACGGCAATATCGACTTGGTGAGAAGGAGGATGAGAAAAGCGTCGGGAACAAAAACCGCAGTATTGTTTATAACAACAACAGCGATATCAGCACAAATATTATTAATATTATCATCGCTAACACACACGCACACTCACTGACTTCTCTCTCTCTCATTCTCTCTCTCTCTCTCTCTCTCTCTCTCTCTCTCTCTCTCTCTCTCTCTCTCTCTCTCTCTCTCTCTCTCTCTCTCTCTCTCTCTCTCTCTCTCTCTCTCTCTCTCTCTCTCTCTCTCTCTCTCTCTCTCTCTCTCTCTCTCTCTCTCTCTCTCTCTCTTTCGCTCACTCCATGAATCTATCTCCGTTTATCGATCTGTTTATCTCTCTATATGTATATGTATATGTATATGTATACGCATATGTATATGTATACCAATATTTCTCTATCTCCAAGGCACTCTAACATCTAATATTACAAAAATCAAGAGAGAAAAAAAATCCTTGACGTTAGAAAACAAGGAGAAAAAGTGACAACCAAGCAATTATTCACCCTTTCAACCCGTCGACTGATTGATGAAAGCTCTATTGCCTCCGATAATGAATGATTCTCTCGAGAGGCTGACGATGAGTGGAAATACTAATGATGTAATGATGCGTCGGCGGCAGACTCCGGGCATCTTTGTTTCACCTTCTCTCGTTATTCGTTTGTTGTTCTTGTTATTTGTGTTTGTTTGCGTTTTCTTGTAGTTCGTTTTTTGGTTCGTTGTTTTGTGAGTTCTGTTTTGTTTTTGTTTTTTCTTTTGTTTTTGTTTTCCTTCGTATTTTTAAAAAAAATATTTTGTTCTTTATACCATGCGTTGGTTTGTATATTTTATTTCATTTTTCTTCTGGTTTTGTTTCGTCTATATTTTCTTTGTCTTATTCCCTTTCTTCGTTTCTCATTTTTTTTACTGTTATCATCATCCTTTATTTTAGTTTATTCTCTTCTGTTAATAATTTCTATTGATTTCTCCCTCTTTTTCTCTCCATTTACTTCTTCTGATTAAAAATTTTGTTGCTGAATTTTTGTACAATTAATAATATTCTGTTAATAATATTTGCTAAGTCTTCCTTTCCCGCAATACGATCTTTTCCTTTTCACTCATGCCTGCATTTTAGTTTTTATTGTTAACTTAGGGTTAGCATTATTGTTAACAATAATGATAAGGATAAAAGTAATTATATTAATAGTTAACCATCACTGACATTGTGTGAAATCTTAATGTTGTCCAGAAATCTGTTCCAATGCTGTTTAAAAATCCTAATGCCACTTTCTGTTCTAAGTTATTTTTTTTAAATGAATAGCGACAACAACAACAAGAGCAAAATAACAACAGCAACAGCCCCACCAACAACAGCAACAACACAATAACAAGATAAACCAACAACAGCAACAACAAAATAAGTAACACTCACAACAACAATAACAACATAAAACAACAAGAGAAAACATAAAAAACAACAACAGCATCAGTAACAACAACAACAACAACATCAGTAACAACAAGAACAGCATCAGTAATAACAACAACAAGAACAGCATCAGTAACAACAACAACAACAACAACAACAACATCATCAGTAATAACAACAACAAGAACAGTATCAGTAACAACAACAACAACAACAGCGAAAGCAAAACAGGGACAACCATTCCAGATCTTATTACGACCATTAACATCATTTTTGCGACCATTACTGCCTCTTCCCTTCCCTGACCCTTGACCTTAGA
>NC_061845.1:5822122-5824622 GCF_019202785.1 Penaeus chinensis
TATATGGCTAGCTCAGCTCACTTGGCAACATGCAACAATATACAAAAACACGCACAGACAACTACTTGAAGCAAGGACAGAACAACAGAAGAACAGACAGAACGACCGAGGCACCGTCTTTAGTCACCGGAAATGGAGATAAGAAGTCACTCGCAAATCCTTCGGAAAACCTTGAGCTTGGAATGTCTGCTTGCATTGATCTAGCTCACAGTACGTGCTTGAATGGCCTCTCAGAGTCCAGTCGCACAAAGGCAACGCGTGAATGGCGTTTGGAGGCGGAGACGGCGACCCGAAGCGCCTTTCACGTCCGGGAAACAAAGAGCAGAAGGATGAAGGTTTGTTTACTCCTTAGGGAAAGAGCGGGTGAGTATGCATGCATGCATATTCATGCTTATGCGCGTATGAATATGGACGTACATGCGTAAGCGGGCACACACTGACACAGGCACACACACGCACACACACACAGACACACAGCCAAACACACTGCACTACTACTACTAATATTACTACTACTACTTCTGTTTATCATTAGCAGTAATTTTGCCAATACCATAATGGCTGTCACCATCATTACTTCTCTTATCTCCAACCCCAACAGACCTAACTTCCCGTCCCTCCATCCCTCCCTCTGGTCACCCTCTTCACATTTCCAATAATTCTGTCCTCGCCTCCCCTCTCCGCCTCTGCTTATTCCCATACATCAGCCTTCCCTCTGTTACCTGCATTCTCCGGCTTCTCTTCATTACATAAATTCTCAGAGCCTCGGGACGCCCTTCGTGAGTTTTAATCTTTGGTTCGGGAACTCCTGTCACGACTTTTAATTGGGTGGATGGAAGGGAGAGGGAGAGGGAGAGGGGTGGAGGGAGAGGGAGGGGAGGGGATAGGGAAGGAGATAGGGAAGGAGATAGGGAAGGAAAGAGAGAGAGAGAGAGAGAGAGAGAGAGAAAGAGAGAGAGAGAGAGAGAGAGAGAGAGAGAGAGAGAGAGAGAGAGAGAGAGAGAGAGAGAGAGAGAGAGAGAGAGAGATAGATAGATAGATAGATAGATAGATAGATAGAGAGAGAGTGTGTGTGAACATACACACACACACACACACACACACACACACACACACACACACACACACACACACACACACACACACACACACACATATATATATATATATATATATATATATATACACACAAACATACATACATATATATATATATATATATATATATATATATATATATATGTATATATATGTAGATATATACATATATATATATATACATATATATATATATATATATATATATATATATATATATATATATATATAGAGAGAGAGAGAGAGAGAGAGAGAGAGGGAGATTGGGAGATTCAAATATAGATATATAGGTAGATAGAATGATAGAGAAATAGAGAGATAGATATTGAGATAGCGATATAGACAGGAAGATAGACGAATAGAAGGAAAGAAAGAAAGAAATAAAAATAAATAGATAGATATAGAGAGGGAGATGGCAGATAATAAAAATCTATAAAGGGAAGAAGCACGAAGCGAGAGAAAAAACAAATCAGCAAAAATACAGAAACATACAAATACAGACGAAGATAAAAAAGCGCACACAAACACAAAAAGAAAAGGACCTATGATATAGATACGAAATGACAGACTAACAGGCTAACTGACAGATCAATAGAGTCAGCGGAATTAAGCTTTGCCTCCCTGTAGTCCATGTCGGCTCCGTAGTCAATACAAGATGCTGAAATACTCAGTCTCTCTCGCTTTTTCTCTTTCTCGTTCTTTTTTCAGATCTTTATTTCTTCCTTTTTTTTCGCCCATACACTCTGGGGTTCATTTTGGGTCATCTGGTTCTCGTGTCTGCCTGCTTGACTGATTGATTGCTTGATTGCTTGACTACTGACGATTTGCTTGACTTACTTTCATCCCTGCCTGCTGATGCTACTGTTGCTGCCAGGCTCTCTCTCAGTTCTTCTCCTCCTCCTCCTCCTCCTCCTCTTCCCTCTCCTCTTGCTTCTCCTCTTCCTTCTTCTCCTCCTCCTCCTCTTCCTCCTCCTTCATCGTCTCCTCCTCCTCCTTCTCCTCTCTCTTTTCTCTATTCCTCCACCTCCACCTCCTCAGCCTCCTCCTCCACCTCCTCTTCCACCTCCACCTCCACCTCCACCTCCACCTCCACCTCCACCTCCACCTCCACCTCCACCTCCACCTCCACCTCCACCTCCACCTCCACCTCCACCTCCACCTCCACCTCCACCTCCACCTCCACCTCCACCTCCACCTCCACCTCCACCTCCACCTCCACCTCCACCTCCACCTCCACCTCCACCTCCACCTCCACCTCCACCTCCACCTCCACCTCCACCTCCACCTCCACCTCCACCACCTCCACCTCCACCAATCCACCACCTATACTTCCACCACCACCAATCCACCTCCACAGCCACCTCCACCTCCTCCTCCTCCTCCTCGTCCTCCTTCACTGAAT
>NC_061845.1:5832122-5839622 GCF_019202785.1 Penaeus chinensis
AAATAATAATTATAAAATAAAAATTTATGAAAAAAATAAGATAATAATAATAAAAAAATTGAAATAAAAAAAAGTTTTAAAATAATAAAAATAACAATAATAATAACAATAAAAAAAATAATAAAAAAATAAAAATTTAAAAATTTAATAAAAATTTATAAAAAATCATATTAATGATGAAATCAATAAACTGATCAAAATTTTCCCAATATAAATATAAATAATAATAATAACAATTAATTACAATACTGGCGTTGTCATCAATCCTCTTATATACAATCACTACTATTTTATAAAACAGTTTCCTTGGCGTCTTCATTACAGTAATTAACATCATTATACAAATTTCAATATTTTAAAGGGTTTTTTTAAGGCAAAAAAAAATTTAGGGAAAAATTCCCAAAGACTGTCTTTATCAAAATACTAATTTTTCTTTTAATCAATATTTAATTACAGTCACCATTACTTTTAATGAACTATACTGATAAAGTTTATGGAGAAAATTTAGTGGAATTAAGTTGCATATAAATGTACAGTAATTTGTTAATAATTTTTCCTGTTTATTAATGAGATAAGCTGTATGATGTTTGTTTTTTTGTCTTTTTTCGTCTACATTTTCTTCCTTTTTAAATTTTTATGGTTTTTTATTATAAAATTATGGGGTCTGTTCTAACTTTTATTCAAATATTTTTGAATTTAAAAATTCAGGGTTAAACTCAGGAAAAATTATTTTTAATTGATACCCGGGTTTTTTTATTTAATTTATCAAATATCCTCTATCTTAGAAATTAAAATCCATCTAAAACCCTTTTTCCCCTTTTCCTCTCTCTCTTTTCTCTTCCTCTCCTTTTCCCCTTCTCACTCCTCTCTCTCTCTCTCTCTCTCTTCTCTCTTCTCTTTTCTTCCTCTCTCCCCCTCTCTCTCTCTCTTCTCTCTCTCTCCTCTCTCTCTCCCCCCTCTCCTCTCTCTCTCTCCCCTCTCTCTTTCTTTTCCCCCCCCCCCCCTTCCTCCTCTCTCTCTCCTCCTCTCTCTCTCTCCTTTCTCCTCCTCTTTTTCTTCCCCCTCTCACTCCCCTCTCTCTCTCTTTCTCTCTCTCTCTCCCTCCTCTCTCTCTTCTTCTCTCTCCCTTTTCTCTCTCTCTTCCCCACACAAAACACACCACACCACAACACACACACAAAACACACAAAAACAAACACACACCACACACGCCACACACCCCAAAAAAACCCCACACCCACACACAACACAACACACACCCGGGAAAGTACCTGTATCCTTACGACTCTCGCGTACCCACAAGAAAGGGCCTTTCACAAGAGGGGCAAATATGGCTGCTCGCAGGGAATTCTAACGAGTTACTTTCCCTTTATTTTTTCAATGGGGAAACCCTTTCATAATTTTGACACGGACTTGATGAAAAGTTTAGGATTAAGATCCTGTTTTTTTTCTTTTGCTGTGTGTGTGTCTTTGTATAGATAGATGGATGCATTTATACATATATACATATATGGGTATGTTCTATATAATAAACATAATAAAAACATACCAAAAAGACATCTTTACATCTACACTTAGCATGAATCAAACCCTCATAAAAACAACATACATTCATAATACAATACCCCACAACACAACAACACATAAACAACATAATACATACATAATACATACAACATCATAACACATGCATACATACATAAGCATACTACATGCGTACACACACAGACCACACACACAACACACACACCAGAAACACATCATACTACTAAACAAAAAATTATACATTTTTACATATATTTCATACATACAACATACACACTCATAAAATTTAAATGAGAACGAAAAAAAAAAAATTTTTTTAATTTGGGGGTTTCATTTGACGTGACCTGCTTTGGATAATGACAAACTAAAAAAATCGAAAGGAAAAGGGGAAGGGAAAAGGATTTCCCCCATTTTCCCAAACGTATCTGGGGGAGAGAGAGAGAGAGAGAGAGAGAGAGAGAGAGAAGAGGAGAAAAGAAAGAGAGAGAAAAGAGAGAGAGAAAAGAGAGAGAGGAGGGGGGAAAAGAGAGGAGAGAGAGAGAGAGAGAGAGAGAGAGAGGGGAGAGAGAGAGAGAGAGAGAGAGAGGAAAAGGAGAGAAGAGAGAGGGAGAAAAGAAAAATAACAGAGGACACAGAGAAAAAGATACAGAGAGCAAGACGAGAGCAAGACAGAGAGGACAAAAAACAGGAGACAAAAGGAGGAAATTAAAGCATCTATCAAAAGCTGACGAATTTTCAGCATTTAATTAATCATCGAGTATTAAAGAAAATACCTTAAACGCTCCCCCCTTATGGCGGTTAAATGAAAAACCGGAGCCATCCTATACGACTCTTTATACATCAAAACAAACAATGGTGATCGAAAGTATAGTGTCCTCGGGGGGGAAGAAGGAGCCCCTCACCGAGGCAGAGCATTGTAGGTTGTGGGCCCGGGTTATATTTTAGCCATCATATCATTTGTTTTTTCTGGCGGTACACCACACCCTAAAGTTCCATCATTGATCTAATAATTTGTAAAAATAGGAAATTCACAAAAACAATCGTGCAGGTCATAATAATTCAACAATAATTAATTTGTTAATAATTCTCTTCCAGCCTCTATATAACTTTCCCGAATGCCTCATAAGTCTTAACTAAGCTGAAATATATACACAGAATATGACTTTTATACACAAAAAACAATTCAATGGACAATGATAATTAAACTATAATCATTTGTTAATAATTCTCTCCAGCTTCTACATACATTTCCCGAATTCCTTTTAAGCCTTAACTAAGCTGAGATACGTCACAGAGAGTCCGAACAAACCCTAAGGAAACGCACAGCATTAGGTAATTATTGTTTTGGTCTGTTAACTTTGTGTAATTCGCGAAGAAAACTCTCCACATATCCGTTTAACTCGGAAGAATTGCGCTTATTTGCTGACTGTTTTTTCAAATTCTGTGTAAATGTTTTTTAAAATGCCTTTCTTTCCTTCCCTTTCCCTTTCTTTCTTTCTCCTTTTCTTTTCAATTGTTTATTGGTTAATCATCATCACCTTATCATTACCATTATCATTGTTGCTTTTGATGTTGCTATTGTTGTTCCCTTTCTTCTTCTTTTTTTTCGTATGATAATAAAGATATCATGGATAATAAAACACCCAAGAAACAATGATATAATTTTTTATTTAAAGATGACTACCCCCATCATTAAAATGCAACAAATCACTTTGGGTATACATCACACTTTTTCAACCAAACAAAATTTAAAACTACATTACTAAACAATATCCCATTATCCCAATACTATTTTAAACATATTTCAATTACCATCATTAATATGAAGGGTGATATTCACATCACTAACACCATCATTATCATTACCACCAAAGTACTCTAGACGCTCACATAATGTATCATAAAAATGCAAATGTTTCTTTTTACGACATCAAGAATTTATTGAGAGGGACGATATCTCAATTTTAGTGTAACGGCAGCTTGTGGTCATAGGCTCGTAAAAAGCTCAATGAATCTTATTAATGGAACGGAAATTTCTCTTAATGGAGCACTATTTCATCTGAATTCACGAAACTTTTCGCTACGGTCCGTTATTTTGCCCGAATGTGCAGTACGGATATAATGGCACTGTACATACTACTTTCAATAGCATATATACATACAATATATAAATATAATATATATATAAATAAAATTTGGATAGATGGGTGTTTTTATATATATAATATAAAACACAATATATCATATATATAATAAAATATTAAAAATATATATATAAAAATAAAATTTTATATGTATATATAACACACAAAATAGTATATAAATAAAATTATATAATATATAAATAAAAATATATATAATATACACACACACACCACAAACACACACACAAACACACATAAACACACACAATAAAACAAAGAACACAACACAACAAAACACACACACACACCAATATATATATATATGTATAAATATATATATATATATATATAATATATTTATATATATAATATATATATTGACACACACACACACCCACAACCACACACAAACACAAACACACACACACACACAAAGAACAAAGATATAAATATTTATAAATATATAAAATAAATATATATATATATATATATAATATATATATATATAAAATGTGTGTGTGTGTGTGTGTGTGGTGTTGTGTGTGTGTGTGTGTGTGTGCGTGTGTGTGTGTGTACGTACACACGACACACTCACCACCACATGTGCGTGTACATATGTGGATAAACGTCTGTCTGACTGTCTGTCTGTCTGTCTGCCTGTCTGTGTCAGTCTATCTGCCTGTCTCTCTCTCCCCTAAGACCGACAACTCCGAGGCTTGTTAACCGTACTATATCTATAATCGATAGCGAGCATCTGTAGAAACCCCCTGTAGACCGGGAAATGAGAGGGACACAGAAGGAGGGGCGAGAGAAAGGAGAATGGTAATAGAAAGAGAGAGTGGAGGGAATAGGAAGAGCAGAAGGGGAAGGGAGAGGGAGGATTGGAGAAGAGGAGGAGGAGGAGAGGAGGAAGAGGAATGGAGGAGGAGGAGAGGAGGAGGAGGAGGAGGAGGAGGAGGAGGCAGGAAGGGAGAGGAGGAGGAGGGGGAGGAGGAGGAGGAGAGAGGAGGAGGAGGAGGAGAGGAGGAGGAGGAGGAGGAGGAGGAGAAGAGGAGGAGGAGGAGGAGGGGGAGAGGAGGAGGAAGAGGAGTAGGAGGAGGAGGGAAAGGAGGAGGGGGGAGGGAATGGAGAGAGAAGCAGCGTGGTGAAGACAGTAGAAAATAAAAGAAATTATGCAATGAATTTAGATGAAAATTACAAAAAAGAAAAAAAAAGATCATGAATGGGAAGAGGAAGGTCACCCAAGAAGAGAAGAAGAAAAGAAAGAAAGAAGAAAAAAAATACATATTACAAGAAATAAATAAAGAACAACACAAGAAAAAGAATAGAAACATAGAGTAAAAGAAAAATAACAAAGAAGACAAAAGGGCCGGGAGCAGGAAAGTGCTTACACACGACCTGTAGCAATATCCGTGAGTGGTGAGACCTCCTCAGCGGAGCTAAAGTGGACCCTGTTAATGTGATCATCTTAGAAATTGGTCTCATATTGTGACGGCCACGAAAACTATCATCCACACCGTCTTGATTTTTTCCCCTTTTCTGGAAGTCTTTTTATCGTTCTCTCTCTCTCTCTCTGTCTTACTCTGTCTGTCTATTTCTCTCTCTCTCTCTCTCTCTCTCTGTGTGTGTGTCTTACTCTGTCTGTCTGTCTATTTATCTCTCTCTCTCTCGCGCCTCTGCTCTTCTCTCTCTCTCTGCTCAGCTACATAATCTCTCTCTAGCGATCTCTCTCTCTCTCTCCTCTCCTCTCTCTCTGTGCGTGTGTCCCCTTACTTGTACGATCTGTTTATTTCCCTCTCTCTCTCTTCTCTCTCTCTCTCCATTCCGCTCTTCCCCCCCTCATCCTCTCGCATCCATCGGCTCTCTCTTCTCCGTCCTCTCCTCACATCTCTCCCGTCGCTCTCTCTCGTTCATCCTTCTCTCCTCCTCAACGATCCTCTCTCTCTCTCTCTGTGTGTGTGTGTGTGGTGTGTGTCCTTACTTGTCTGTCTGTTCGATTTCCTCTCATCTCATCTCTCTCACTCACTACGAGTCTCCGCGATCTCTCGCTCCTCTTCTCTCTCTCTCTCTACTCTCTCTCTTCATCCTCTCTCATCTCATCTCATCTATCCATCTCTCCGGCCCGTCTCCTCTCTCCTCTCTCCTCTCTCTCTCTCTCTCGCTCCTCTCTCTCTCCCTCCCTCCCTCCCTCCCTCCCTCACCTCCCTCTCTCTGCCCTCTCAATACTCGCCATCTCTACAGTCCGTCTATTCATCTATCCTTCTTCCATCTCTCTCTCTCTCATCTCTCGTCCTCTCCTCTCTCTCATCTCTCGTCACTCACCTCCATCACTCACTCTCTCTCTCGTCTCGCTCCTCGCATCTCGTCTCTCGCTCTTTCTCTCTCTCTCTCTCTACATCAACACAATCTCCGATATATCCTCTCATCTCACTTCTGTGTATGGTGCGTATTTGTATTTTAAAAAAACACACACCATATGTATGTGCATATAATTTGTATATAGATACATGTATACATACAGACATACATACAATACAAACATACATACATAGATAATACATACACTACATACATACATGCATACATACAGTAGCATACATACACTCATGCTACATGCACACACCACACACAACACACAACACACACACACACACACACACACACACACTCACCACACAGAATACAACACACACAGGCACACCACACAAACACAAACCACACACACACACACACACACACACACCACACACACACACACACACACAAACACCACCACACACACACACACACACACGCACACACACACAACGTACAACACACACACACACACACACACACACACACACTCACAACACAAACACACAAACAACACATGCATACATACATATAATAATTACATTATATATATTATATAATATATATATATATATATATGTATGTTATGGATAAGGATGTGTTATATATATATATAATGAATATATAGATATAGATATAATATATATATATATATCTCTATATATGTATATATATAATGTATGTATATAAAATAAATAAGTATATATATAATATAAACATTTAAGACACACATATTTATAACATACACACACACAAAACACACACATACATAATATATATAATAAAATATACATATATTATATATATATATATATATATATATATATATTTACATATCTACCTATATATATGTAAATAGATATATGTATTATATATATATATATATATAGATTTAACATAAATATATAGATATATATATATATAACATTTAATATATATATATATATATAATATATATATCTATAATATATATATATATATATATTTGTATATACACACATATTTTAGACATATAATATATATAATATATATCTAAATAAGAAAGTATATATTATATATATAGTGTCTATATAATATAGTATCTATATTATATATATATGCACACACACACACCACACACACCCACACAACACACACACACACACACATATATATATATATAATATGTTTTAATATATTGTGTGTATATATACACACACACACACACACACACACACAGACTACACACACACCACAAACAACACACACTCACACACACACAGTAACAGTAACACACACACATATATAATATATATATATAATTTACATATATAGTAAAATATATAATATATACAGATAATATACATAGATATATAATATATATTATATATATATCTATTTATATAACACTCATATTATACATAATAATATATATATAATATATAAGTATATAAATATATATATATATATATGACAC